>NW_026948053.1:0-25000 GCF_034190915.1 Cavia porcellus
ATCCCAGCACTCTGGGAGAGGGAGGAAAGATGAGGAAAGGTTTAAGCCTAGCCTGGGACATTTAGAATATTAGTGAGACAATGTCTTAAAATTTGTACCAAACCAAAGCTTTTACAAATGTATGAAAATATTGATCTTTAAGAAATCTCAGAAGTCACTGAACAAGGTACATTAATCACTATTAATCTATACTTATTTTATCTTTTTATAGACTTAAAAAGTGTATCTTTATATGATTCTTATTATGATTTCAAAATAAAACTAGTAATCCCTTGCTCAAATTCTGGTACTAAATATAAATTTAGGACAGGAAAAAAAAAAACCAGAATGATCAAAATCTCTTCATACTGAACTACCCAAATCCTAAGAGGATATATTCAGCAGCATATCTGCAGTCATCTAAGTAAAAAGCCTTAAAAAATTGAAAGAGTACAAACACCAGGAAGCACATCAATGTCTCCATGATGGTAAACTTATGCTAGGTGTGCTGACTAAAGTACACATGCAAGAGAACCTCACAAAGATTTCTCACTAGAAAGTCTATTTTTGACTTTTCATTTTTATCATTTTTTTGCTCTCTTTCTTCTTTCCTTTTTTCTTCAGACAGGGTTTTGCTATGCAGTTCAGTCTGGCCTTGATCTTCCCTTGTGGCCCAGGATGACCTAAAACTCACCACAAACTTTCTGCCTCAGAGGCCTGGAATGACAGGTGTGCACCAACATCCCTGACTGTGTTTTCCTCTTTAAATTTTCTCCAAAACAAAACTCTTCAAAGTTTTTGATATTTTCAACGTTAATCAGATTGGTTATACAAAACCAAATCAGAAAGTACTGAAAACACCCTGAAGGACTTTCAAAATCCTCACCAGCATATAACATAATATAACATAACAGAGCATAATATAGTATAGCATAATAACACAAAACAAAATAAAAAAGGAACCACATAACTCTGCTTTAAACATCTGCTTCCAAAGATACAGCAAGAATTTCTAAGTTATCCATACACACAGCAATATGACACACTTTCTTTGAAATAAATGTTGGTATCCACTCAAATGCTTGTGTGAGAATGAGTGTGGCAGCTTCCTTTTGAAGTCTGACTCAAAAACATAAATAAATGGCCATCACAAGATGGGTGACACGTGCATGTGCTTGGTTCAGCCACATAATAGTGGGTGGTGGCAGCACAGAGAGAGCCCAGCATGGAAACACTGCTTCAAGGAGACCAACCAAAGAGTATTACAAATGAAAAGGCTCAGCACCATCACCTCTAGGAAAGGGAAACTACCCATCAGGGACACAAAGCCCATGGTCTGATTGGGATGGGAGGAAAGGAAGTGAAAGCAGCAGCTAGGAGACAATTTCTCCAGGAGTGATGCACATGTGTCCTTCATCAGTACGGGGTGATGATGTCACCTCCCCTTGTACTCACCACCTGCTGTCCCCCCTCCCTGGAGGTCAGAGTTTGGAGCACCACAGTGTATAGCTAAGTTGAACATCTAAGGATGAATAAATAATCATTCCTAAGCACGTGAGAGTAAAACTGGCTATGAATCCTTCTCCCCTGGATATATGGGGTTTATAACATGAGACCTTCACATTATTTGGTAAAATTATTATGGGTATTCTGCTTCCTAATGGAAGTGAAATGAAACTAACATGAGCCCAGGAAAGGAAGTCATCCTAACATTTGACAAATCTTTAACAGAAGACAATGTGTCTTTCATCCTCTGAGACAATGGATCCTTTGGATGGACATTTGTGTTTGGCACCCAGCCTGGCACATCTGAAGCATCTACATGTTTGCTGCATTAAAATTTTCAAAGTGCAGGAAAATCTAAATGTATACACAGTTTTCTAGCATTTTAACTTGTTGTTTCTAAGGAGGACATAGATTTGTTCCACAACAAAAAGAAAGGTGATATCACAGAGTAAGGCCAAACTTTGGACCCCAGTGCATGACCTCACTTCCTTGGCGATAGGTCCAAACAGAACTCTGAAGGCTCAGGTCACCAGGCAACTCGGTCTGGTGACATTTGGTCTTTACAAACAGTTGGCTCAAGACAGTGAACAGGGAGCAGGTTATGCTGCTTTCCCAGGACATCAGACCCCAGCCTCAGGATCCCGCATAGGTAGACCATGTGGGAATGGCTGAAAAAATGGTTCACTCATCCCAGAGCCTTCAGGATGATTGTGGGCAAATGCCAAATGACAAGGGCATTAAAGGACAGGGCTCACTGTCCCCAGCCTTCTGGCACCCAGAGGCAGGAGAGAGACCAGGACAGGTGTCACTAGACTCAGCCACAAGCCACTCAGACTCACTGAGTCCAGCAGAGTAACATTAAGGCCTGACTACCACTGTGAATCCCCCTGCACAATTCCTGCCCTAAGTCAAGTGTGACTGGGTCTGACATGCCCTGAGGGCTGATCCTGGGAGGATGCAAGCCTGGGCCACTGTCAGGTTCCCCCCCAAGACAGGGCTGGCAGAGCAGAAGGGCAACACCCGTGTTTAATCCACAGTCTCCACATTCATCTTTAGTCTTCCTGGGTAGAAATATGGGACAGAACTGTCTTTCAGAAATATAATATTATCTGTGTTCACAAAGAAAAACCAGTGTTGTCTCAGAGCCTCAGAGCCTTGGCTTCCTGCCAGAAGCTGTGCTCTGCCTCAGCAGAGTGGCATATAGGACACCATTCTAGAGGCAGTCACAAAGCTATGTGTTCCATGGCCTTGCAGCAGACTCTGGGACCCACAACAGGTGCTGGCTCAGGCACAAAGTGTGTGTACAGAAAGGACTTATAGAGACTCTCAGATGACAGAGAGTATCTTCAGGTTAGTCCTACACTGTACTTAACTGTCAGCATTTGCGTGAAACTCTAACCAGGGTTATTGACCCTGTGATTATCCATGGAAATTTTAAAAATCTTTTCTAAGGAAAGTAGAAAAAGAAACAGTTATGTATAGCTATGTTTCACTGCAGTACACTGACAGCTCTTAACCAAGCAGGCAATGTCATGAGGCTGGTGATATGCACATCACCACCTCAATAAGGCCAAAGTTTCTACAAATGCTGGAGGTAAAATATGGAAATTCTTTAACAACAACAAAAAAAAAACAGTTGAAACAAAATATCCTGAATATGCACTTAATATGCCAAATGTAAACTAGGCCTGGTGGCTCTTGTGTGCAGCCCAGCACTTGAGACAAAAAGGAAGGAGAATTATTTGAGACCACTCTGGGTTATAATGAGACCTCAAAACCAGCCTGAACTTCATAGCAACATGCATCCTCAAAATGATAAATACATCAAATCTAATGAACGTAATAGTGTACTAGTGATGGCCTTGTGACATTAGCATGACTATCATATTTAAACTGACTTGTAGTCTACTGGAAAACCGAAGTCCCAGCCGACTTCACAATAAAATATCACATCATTTATCAAATGGAGTACACTAGTGAGTATTTGTTGTTCATCATTGGTATTTGGTGGTGATGGAGCAGTGCTTGTTGCTGCTCTCCACAGAAAAATGACTATTGCTGCAGTTACAGGACTCTGCATGAATCACTGCAATATGTCCTTAATTCTTTGGGGAAGAGCCCCACTAAAGGAAGCACTGCACTAATGAGAATTACTAATTTTAGTCTTTTGAATACTTTAAAAACTGAATTCAGTGGTAGTTGAACTACTTAGCTACATTTCCACCAACAAGATTAAATAATTCCTTTTCTCCTGTAGTCTGCTGAATGTTCTTTAGGTCTTATGGTGATTAGTTCTCTCTGCAATGAAATGATGTCCCTGTTTGCATTTCTCTATTGTGCAAAAATGCTCAATAGTTCTTCAAGAATTTCTTGGCAATTTGTACATATTCTGAAAAATGTGCATTCCTTTCACGTTCCTATTGATTTTACATGTTAGCTGTCAGGGAGTAATAGGCAAAATTTCTCTTATTCTGTAGTTTATTTCTTCATCCTTTTGGTTTGACTTTTTTGTGGCTTCTATGTTTATGCAGGAGGATTAAAATCTTACAAAGTCCTTTTTGCTTGTTTTGTCACCTTATCTTATTTTCTACACAAAACAGCAACAATAGTATTAAATAATGTTTTTTAATACCTCTACATTCAGAACATGGAATGTCTGCCTCTTTCATGTTTCACTATGTTTCACCTCAATAGAGGCATATTTGAGACTGCTGCACAAATTACCAAAAAAAGTAAACTTCCTGAGTAAAGAAAAATCACAATTTGCAGTAGTCATTCTTTTACCCTACCGTACATTTATATTCTTGACCTCAAAGTACTTGTTTCCTTAAACTTCAAATGCAGGCATAAAAAGAACTGTTTCACACCCTGCTAAAACATCTAGCAATTGCCTCCCAAAGTCAGCTTCAAAGCCATGATCATCCCATCTCGTTCTCTCCTGATGCTTGAACTAAAGAAATCATCTTTAGCCTAATCTTTATAGGTAACTCCTTACCAATGCAATTATTTAAATACAAAATGATCAAAAATTGCATACTTTTGTTAGTTTTTATAAAATAACAAGGAATATAAGAGTGACAATTCTACTGTATTTAATACAAGAATGAATGGGTTAAATTGACAACTGCCCAAATGATGCGCAGGATGGTCACTGCAAAAACAAATGTGTTTCACAAGTGATCCTCAGGAATAACTGCTACATGGCCAACCGATAAAAGGACAACTACTGATGGGCAATTGAGCATATTAAAAAATGTTGATGCTGGGGAAGAAAGAGAGGAGATCTAAAGCATTAAACAACATCTGCAGAACTTGAAGATATATTTTGAGACAAGGTCACTCTAATTGTGTAGGTTAGACTCAACTTCCTCTTCCACTAATTTAAACCCGCTGAGATGCTAGGATTACAAGCATGCATCAACAGGACCAGCAAGATTAACTTTCATGGTAAAATGAGAAAGTGCATGTACTCAGGATATATGTCTTATAGATTCAATATTCTATTATTAGCTATAACACAAACTCCAAATATTCCCATTGATGGTAAGCAGAAATATGCTGCAGGGGATCTGGCCACATGCTGTAGTGCATAGAGGCTGATAATGTACTTCACAGTGTCTTTTACTTTGTGAAGTATATCAGGTTCTTCAGGTACAAAATAGATATAGTTTAGTGGTGATTATATAAGAGGTGAGTAATTTATTTTCCCAAGGATAATTGAGACTTGGTCAAGCTATCTTCACTGGATTAGGGGTATTTAATGCAATGTTCACTTGTGTTTTCACAACCCCACAGTTTTTAACAACATAATTCCGAAGCAGATTTTGTATTCAACAACATGGCATTAAACACTTTACAAATTACATGAATGTTAAAATGGAAGTGAAAACCACAGGCCACAGGAAACCAACTGGGACTCATGGCCCAGTGTATTTGTTTAAAGATAATCAGTAAACACGAAAAATATCATGCACTGGTCCTTATAAATAAAGTGATATGCCATTGTATAAATTCACAATTCAGTAAAACAGAATACAATCTGAATCTTAATTGAGCAAATTTACTTTTTACCGTGTTGACAGCTCAAAATTTAGGTTTCCGTTCATGCCATTACTTCAGTATTTTAGGAAAAAAGAGTAATAATTACAAAATATATAATGCAGTCACAGCATCAAGAACTAAAATAAAGGCATTTACATGATACATCCAATAACATTTTCCCCCAAAACAACTCCATATTTAAGAAAAATTGATGTCAAACTATGGTTACTCATAAATCATGCCAAATTTTATAATTTCTGGAGATATTGATATATATATTGTGATGTGACATTGGAGACAAGTTATGATCCCATCAGTATGGCACAATCAGAATTCATAGTAGTATGGTTTACATTTGGTACATGTGGGGAAACCTTACTAGCAAATAAAAATATAATATAAACATAACAATTAAAATTCTGATGGTTAGAAAAACAAAGGTTTAGTTAAATGACAAATACTGGCTCCACTGAGAAACAAAATCAGGCAACATAATTTACATAGTATGATATCCAGTGATGTTAGGAAATCAGCAGATGTCTTGTCACAACTTGGAAAACAGAACATTCATTAATGTACAAGTTATGTGAAAAGAACACAACTTTGTCAAAAACACATACTCCAAGCCTCTACAAATGTATATCTTAATGCCAAATATTGCCTTAACTTCAGAAAAATCATTTATGAAACAGAAAAAGCATGTGCATCAAAAGATTAAAACAATGCCATGTTAAAATTACAATTCCCAAAAAAATAAGAGACTAGACTAATATCACTCTGAACATTGAATAATAGTATTGCTCAATTTTATATAATAATGCTACAGAATTAGCATTGGGTTTCTTAGTGTCACTTCTTCAGGGTATCTGTTCATTACATTATGCATTATATTATTTGTTCAAATAAATATGTTAGAAATTCTTCTGATGTGTGAATTTCTATGTATATCTATCCTTTCTGTGTTATGTGGGAAAACAGATCAAAATAAGACAACAAAACAAAATCCTAGAAAATCATGATATGAAAGCGACATATAAGACCACAATATTAGGTGATATACAGTACTTACTATGCTTTCTCTTGTTATTTTCAAAAGAATTGTCCACATCATCAGGGACTATATAATTAAGCATAACATTATATAGCTATTTTTATAAAAACACAACTGTGAAGACGTTGTAGGATGTGAAAGCAGTTAATAATCAAACCTGATGTAAACCCGTAGTTTCCTGCCAGGACCAGCTAGTCAGGCCAAGGTATGGAATATCATCCTAGTCTTGAGGTACTCCCTTCCTCACCTGGGGACCAGCCCGTGGTTGCCCACTGGGACCAGTGATTTGGGACCAGCGAGTCAGAACCAGGGAGCCGGGCAAAGGCAAAGAATCCTTTCCCAGTCTGGGGTAACTCTCTTCCTCACCTGGGAACCAGCCCACGGATTCCTGCTGTGACCAGCCAGTGGAGCCAAGGAACAGATTCCAATTCCAGTCTGGGGGAACTCCCTACCTCGCCAGCAAGTTTGGTCAATTCATGGAATCCCGGCCCAGTCTGGATGAACTCACTCCCGCACTTGGAACAACACTTGAAGCATGAAAATACAGCAAAATGACAAAATGAAAGACCAAAATGCAATTTCAAACATTCATTCCATCCCAAAAAAGCCTAGGAACCATGTGCATAGAAGAAAACATATTCCACATAACTGAAATACCTGAAATAATAGTAACTGAAATAAAGAAGCAACTTTGGGAAGCATTAAAGAAATTCAAACTAGAAGTAATCTCGTAAGTAAAAAAAAGAATGTTAAAAGAAATGAAGGAGATTCTGAACATATCTAAAGAAGACACAGTTAAAAAATTGGAAGAACTAAACAAAAAGACAGAATCCCTGGACGAACTCTATAAGAAACAAACAGAATACATAAAGCAGATGCAAAGTGATATACAGGAAATCAAAAACTTCATTGAAAGTTGTAAAAACTGCCTCAATGAACGTGAAGATAGAATCTCAGACCTCGAAGACAAGATTGCAGCCAGGGAACAGGAAAGGAAAGATCTTTTAAAAATAATAAGAAATCAGGAAATAACTATTCAACACCTGCAAGATGACACAAAGCAGAAAAACATAAGGTTGATAGGGATATCAACCAAAAGAAGGGGACAACATAAAGGATGTCAAGAGGATATTTAGAGAAGTAATAGCTGAAAATTTCCCAAACACGAGATTAGAAACTGATATCAAGATCAATGAAGCATATATAAATCCAAATAGCCATAACCAAAATAAATCTACACCCAGACATATAATAATGACCATCCCAGAAATTGAGCAAATGAATAGAATATTAAAAGCTGTCAGAGAGAAGAGACAGATCACCTATAAAGGAAAACGTATCAGAATCACAGCAGACTTCTCAGCACAAACAATAATGTCAAGAGGAGCATGCAGTGAAGTATTTCAGATCTTAAAGGAAAATGATTTCCAACCTAGACTGATGTACTCTGCAAAACTGTCCTTCAAAATCAATGGAGAAATAAGATACTTCTATGACAAAGAAAAGCTGAAAAACTTCATGATCACCAAGCCAACCCTGCAAAGAATACTGAAAGACAGCCTAGATACAATTAGGAAAAAACCTCTAATCAAAACAGACAGTTAAAAAGAGCAGAAAGATAAAGATGCAACAGCAGAAAGATAACATGTCAACAATAAACCAATATATAACAGTTCTAACCATTAACGTAAATGGTCTCAATGGACCAATAAAAGAAACTGACTGGCAGAATGGATTAAGAAACAAAATCCAACCATATGCTGTCTACAAGAAACCCATCTAAACCCAAAAGGATACTCACAGACTGAAAGTCAAAGGATGGAAAACAATATTTCATGCAACAGGAAACAAAAAAAAAAAAAAAAAAAAAAAAAAAACAAAGAACAACAACAACATCAAAAAAAAAAAAACGGAGGTAGCTATTCTGTTTGCAGACAATGTGAACTTCAAGCCAATAATGAACAGAAGGAATAAAGAAGGTCACTAAATACTGGTTAGGGGAAACCTCCAAGAGGAAGAGAAAACTATCATAAATTTATATGCACCAAATTCCAGAGCACCCAATTATATAAAACAAGGACTAACAAAAATGAAAGATCAAATTAGCAGTAACACAATTATAACAGGAGATCTTAACACACCACTGACACCAAGGGACAATCAACCAGACAGAAAATGAGCAAAGAAGTAAAAGAACTGAATTGCACCTGTGAATAAATGGACTTAATAGACATATACAGAGTATTCCATCCAACAACAATAAAATAGACATTCTTCTCAGTATTACATAGGTCATTCTCTAAAATAGACCATATATTAATTTACAGAGCATATTTAAATAAATGCAAAAGGGTTGAAATTATTCCCTTGCATGCTACCAGACCATACCACTATGAAATTAGAAATGAATGATAAAAGATACTGCAAAAATCCCACAAACACATGGAAACTGAATGACACTCTTGAGCAATCAGTGAGTCACAGAGGAAATTAAAGAAGAAATTAAACAAAACCTACAAACAAATGAAAACACAAATACAACGTACCAGAATCTGTATGATGCAATGAAAGCTGTCCTCTGAGGAAAATTTGTTGCACGAGTTCCCACATTAGGAAAACCGAATGAAAACAAATAAATAACCTGATGTTATACCTCAAACATCTAGAAAAAGAAGAGCAAGTCAAGCCCAAAGCGAAAAGAAGAGAATAAATTACAAAAATCAGAGCAGAAATCAATGCAATAGAGACTAAAAAAAAATCCAAAAAATCAATGAATCAAAGACCTGGTTCTTTGAAAGAAAAAATAAAATCGAAAAGCCCCTAGCAAACCTTATTTTAAAAATGGAAGAAAAATTTCCAATCCATGCAATAAGGAATAAAAGAGGTGAAATTACTACAGACCCTATTGAAATACAGAAGATCATCAACACCTATTTCGAAAACCTGTACTCTGAAAGGTTTTATAACATAGAGGAAATAGACGGATTCCTAAAGCATATGAAGTACCAAAGCTAGGTCATGAAGATGTAAAACTACTGAATAACCCAAATTCTATTAATGAAATTGAAAACATAATAAAATCATTACCTACAAAGAAGAGCCCAGGCCCAGACGGATTCATTGAAGAATTCTACAAGAAATATAAAGAAGACCTAATGCCAACACTCCACAAACACTTCAATGAAATGGAAAGGGAAGCAATCCTTTATAAATTGTTCCTAGAAGCAAATATTACTCTAGTACAAAAACCGGAGGAGGACCCAACTGAAAAAGAGAACTATAGACCAATTTCCCTAATGAACAAGGATGCAAAAATCCTCAATAAAATATTGGCAAATAGGATGCAGCAAATCAACAAGATCATATATCATGACAAAGGGGGATTCATCCCAGGCATGCAGAGATTGTTTAATATATGTAAATCAATAAATGTAATATACCATATCAATAGAGCCAAAAGTTATAATCACATGATCATTACTATAGATGCAGAAAAAGCTTTTGATAAGGTCCAACATTCATTTATGATAAGAACCTTGCAGAAAATTGGAATAGATGGTCCTTACCTCAATATAATTAAGGCCGGCAATGACAAAACAACAGCCAGTACCATACTAAATGGTCAAAAATTGAAGGCCTATACTTTAAAATCAGGCACAAGACAAGGAAGTCCCTTATCACAGCTCCTATTTAATATAGTACTGGAAATACTGGGCAGAGAAATTAGACAAGAGAGAGAAATAAAAGGTGTAAAGATAGGAAAAGAAGAAGTTAAATTATTATTATTTGCAGATGACATGATACTTTATATAGAAGATCTCCGAAGCTCCATTGAAGGACTCCTAGATATAATAAATTCAGTAATGTAGCTGGATACAGAATCAATACTCAAAAATCAATAGCATTCCTATACACTAACAACAAACTCACAGAGACAGAAATAAGAGAGGCCACACCCTTCACACTAGCAACCAAAAAATGAAATATTTAGGAATTACTCACACAAAAGTGAAAGACCTATACAGGGAATATTATAAAACACTGAAAAATGAAATTGAAGATGATCTCAGAAAATGGAAAGACATCCCTTGCTCATGGATAGGAAGAATAAATATTGTGAAAATGGCCATTCTCCCAAAACTTTTATACAGATGCAATGCAATCCTGATAAAAATACCATCAACATACCTCATAGAACTTGAGAAATCACAACTAAAATTCATCTGGAATGAGAAGAAACCTAGAATAGCAAGGACAGTTAGAAGCAGCAAAAGTAAGGCAGGAGGTACCACAATTCCTGACTTGAAGTTATACTACAAGGCAACTGTAGTACAATCAACATGGTACTGGAATTGAAACAGAGCCAAAGATCAGTGGAATAGATGAGAAGATACAACCACCACTACAAACTAACCCTTATCTTTGATAAATGGGCAAAACATGCTCACTGGAAGAATGACATTCCCTTTAATAAATGGTGGTGAAAAACTGGTTCTCCATATGCCTAAAACTAAACATAGACCCATGCCTATCTCCATGTACTAAAATAAAATCTAAATGGATCAAAGATCTAAATATTAAAACAGAAGCACTAAATCTATTGGAAGACAAACTGGGTAAAAACCTTGAAGACATAGGAGTAGGTAAAGAATTGATGAACAGGACTCAAACCACATGGGAAATGTTTCCCAGAATCAATAATTGGGATCACCTCTTATTAAAAAGTTTCTGCACATCAAAAGAAATCTCCAGTATAGTGAAAAGAAAACCCACAAACTGGGAAAATGTCTTAGTGAACCGCCCCTCAGACAGAGGACTTCTGTCTAAAACATATAAAACAAGGAATCAGGAATCAACAATTCAACAACTGCAAGGCGATGCAAAGAAGAATAACATAAGAATGATAGGGATTAATGAAAAAGGAGACAACATAAAGGATATCAAGAGGATATTTAGAGAAGTAATAGCTGAAAATTTCCCAAGCATGAGATCAGAAACTGATATCAGGATCAGTGAAGCATATAGAACTCCAAATAGTCATAACCAAAATAAAACCCAGACATATAATAATCACCATCCCAGAAATCCAACACAAGAATAGATTATTAAAAGCTGTCAGAGAGAAAAGACAGATCACTTATAAAGGAAAACCTATCAGAATCACAGCAGACTTCTCATCACAAACAATAAAGTCAAGAAGAGCATGGAGTGAAGTATTCCAGATCCTAAAGCAAAATGATTTCCAACCTAGACTGATATATCCTGCAAAACTATCATTTAAAATAGATGGTGAAATACGATACTTCCATTACAAAGAACAGCTGAAGAACTTCATGAACACCAAACCAACCCTGCAAAAAATATTGAAAGACAGTTTAGATACACAAAGGAAAAAACCACTAAGCAAAGCAAATAATTAAACAGAACCGAAAGATAAAGATGCAACAGCAGAGAGATAACATTCCTACAATTAACCAGCATTTAACAGTAATAACCATTAATGTAAATGGTCTCAATGCACCAATCAAAAGAAACAGACTAGCAGAATGGATCAAGAAACAAAATCCAACCATATGCTGTTTACAGGAAACCCATCTAACCCAGAAAGATACTCACAGACTGAAAGTCAAAGGATGGAAAACAATTCTTCATGCAGCAGGAATCCAAAAAAAGGCAGGAGTAGCCATTCTGTTTGCAGACAATGTGAACTTTAAACCAACAATGACCATAAAGGACAAAGAAGGTCACTACATACTCGTAAGGGGAAAACTCCAAGAGGAAGAGATAACTATCTTAAATATATACGCACCAAACTCCAGAGCACCCAGTTATATAAAACAATTATTAACAGAAATGAAAACTCAAATTATCAGTAACACAATTGTAACAGGAGACCTTAATACACCACTGACACCAAGGGACAGATCAACCAGACAGAAAATGAGCAAAGAAATAACAGAACTGAATCACACCTGTGAACAAATGGGTTTGATAGACATATACAGAATGTTCCACCCAACAACATCAGAATACACATTCTTCTCAGCAGTACATGGATCATTTTCTAAAATAGACCATATATTAGCTCACAGAACATATTTAAGCAAATGCAAAAGAGTTGAAATCATCCCTTGCATATTATCGGATCATAGCGCTCTGAAATTAGAAATTAATGACAAAGGATACTGCAAAAATTCCGCAAACACATGGAAACTAAATAACACACTCTTGAGTAATCAGTGGGTCACAGAAGAAATTAAAGAAGAAATTAAACAATACCTAAAAGAAAATGAAAATGCAGATACAACTTACCGGAATCTGTGGGATGCAATGAAAGCCGTTCTGAGAGGAAAATTTATTGCACTGAGTTCCCACATCAGGAAAACAGAACGAATACAAATAAATAACTTGATGCTACACCTCAAACAGCTAGAAAAAGAAGAGCAAGTCAAGCCCAAAGCCAAAAGAAGAGAGGAAATTATAAAAATCAGAGCAGAAATCAATGCAATAGAGACTAAGAAAACAATCCAAAGAATCAACGAATCAAAGAGTTGGTTCTTTGAAAGAATAAATAAAATCGATAAGCCCCTAGCCAACCTTATTTAAAAAAGGAAAGAAAAAGCTCAAATTCATGCAATAAGAAATGAAAAAGGAGAAATCACTACAGACCCAATAGAAATACAGAGGATCATCAACACCTATTTCGAAAACCTCTACTCTCAAAAGTTTGATAACACAGAAGAAATAGACAGATTCTTAGAAGCATATGAAGTACCAAAGCTAGATCAAGAGGATATAAAACTGTTGAATAACCCAATCTCTGCTAATGAAATTGAGAATGTAATTGGGTCCTTGCCCACCAAGAAGAGCCCAGGCCCAGATGGATTCACTGCAGAATTCTACAAGAAATATAAAGAAGACCTAATGCCGACACTCCTCAAACTATTCAATGAAATTGAAAGGGAAGCAATCCTTCCTAAGTCATTCCTGGAAGCAAATATTACTCTAGTACCAAAACCTGAGAAAGACCCAACTATAAAAGAGAACTATAGACCGATCTCCCTAATGAACACAGATGCAAAAATCCTCAATAAAATATTGGCAAATAGGATCCAGCAAATCATCAAGAAGATTATACACCATGACCAGGTGGGATTCATCCCAGGAATGCAAGGATAGTTCAACATACGCAAATCAATAAATGTAATCCACCATATCAATAAAGCCAAAAATAAGAATCACATGATCATCTCTATAGATGCAGAAAAAGCCTTCGATAAGGTCCAACACTTATTCATGATAAGAACTTTACAGAAAATTGGAATAAATGGTCTTTACCTCAATATAATAAAGGTCATTTATGACAAACCAACAGCCAGCATCATACTAAATGGCCAAAAATTGAAAGCCTTTACTTTAAAATCGGGTACAAGACAAGGATGTCCTTTATCACCACTCCTATTTAATATAGTACTGGAAGTACTAGCCAGAGCAGTTAGGCAAGAAAGAGAAATAAAAGGAGTAAAGATAGGAAAAGAAGAAGTTAAATTATCACTGTTTGCAGATGACATGATACTCTACATAGAAGACCCCCTAAACTCCATTGAAATACTCTTAGATACAATAAATAAATTCAGTAATGTGGCTGGATACAAAATCAATACTCAGAAATCAATAGCATTCCTATACACGAACAACAAAATTACAGAGAGGGAAATAAGAGAAACTGGACTGTTCACATTAGCAAGCAAAAAAATGAAATATTTAGGAATTACTCTTACGAAAGAAGTGAAAGACTTATACAGTGAAAATTATAATACACTGAAAAAGGAAATTGAAGATGATCTCAGAAAATGGAAAGACATCCCTTGCTCATGGATAGGAAGAACAAACATTGTGAAAATGGCCATTCTCCCAAAACTGTTATACAGATTCAATGCAATCCCAATAGAAATACCATCAACATACCTTATAAGTCTAGAGAAATCACTCCTAAATTTCATCTGGAACCAGAAGAGACCTAGAATCGCAAAGGCAATTCTAAGCAGCAAAGACAAAGCAGGAGGCATCACAATCCCTGACTTGAAGTTATACTACAAAGTAACAGTAGTAAAATCAACATGGTATTGGAATCAAAACAGAGCTGAAGATCAGTGGAATAGATTAGAAGATACAACCACAACTATGAACACACTCAACCACCTTATTTTTGATAAAGGAGCCAAGCAGGTTCACTGGAAGAACGACAGTCTCTTTAATAAATGGTGCTGGAAAAACTGGCTCTCCATTTGCCGAAAACTAAAGCTAGACCCATGTCTATCACCATGTACTAAATTAAAATTTAAATGGGTCAAAGATCTGAATATTAAAACAGAAACACTAAATCTATTGGAAGACAAAATAGGTAGAAACCTTGGAGACATAGGAGTAGGTAAAGAATTCATGAACAGGACTCAAACCGCATGGGAAATACTTCCCAGAATCAATAACTGGGACCACTTCTTATTAAAAAGTTTCTGCATGTCAAAAGAAATCTCCAGCATAGTGAAAAGAAAACCCACAAACTGGGAAAAGATTTTAGTGAACTCTCTCTCAGACAAGGGCCTCTTGTCTAAAACATACAAAGAATTAAAGAAACTCAGACCTCCGAAATTCAAAAATCCAATCCAAAAATGGGCATCTGAAATGAATATGCAATTCTCAGATGAAGAAATGCAAATGGCAAATAAATACATGAAAAAATGCTCATCATCATTGGTCATTAGAGAAATGCAAATTAAAACCACACTGAGATACCATCTCACTCCTGAAAGAATGGCCAGGATCAAGAAAACCGACAACAAATGCTGGAGAGGCTGTGGGGAAAAAGGAACTCTCCTGCACTGCTGGTGGGAGTGTAGACTGGTACAGCCTTTGTGGAGATCTGTCTGGAGATTTCTCAAAAAGTTGGGACTGGAAATCCCATTTATTCCAGCTATTCCACTTCTAGGCATATTCCCAGAAGAACTGAAAGCATCATACCACAGGGATATATGTGCACCTATGTTTATAGCAGCACAATTTGTAATCGCCAGATCTTGGAAACAACCCAAGTGCCCATCAACTGAGGAATGGATAAAAAAGTTGTGGTATTTCTATAAAATGGAGTATTATTCAGCTATAAAGAAGGATCACATTGAGATATTTATCAATAAATGGGCGCAGCTTGAGACCATACTCATTAGTGAAATAAATCAATCTCGCATGTGTGAATACCGAATAGTTTCCCTAATGTAAATAATGATTCAAATATATAAAAATATGTGGTGATCATGATTCCCCATTAGGTGGCCTTGAAGCCTTATAAAGTTTTCACTCATTAATTAGAAAGGCTTTATTCTGGGCTTCTTGATATGAAAATATTTGAAGCTAGAGTATATGAAGTTTTATCCAAATATTTCAAGGAAAAAGACACTATGGTAACTACTATTAAGTCAGGTTATAAGGTGGTGAAGTACTAGGTTGTTGAAACAGTCATGCTGTGACCTCTATTGTTATATTGTTATGTCCTGTTTTATCTCAATCTCCCCCTTATTGTTTCAAAAAAAATTATTTAGTCATTTCTTATGTTTGTCTTAATTAAAGAAAAAATTCAAAAAAATTAGGATATATAAATAGTAACTCTTTTCGATTTCCTATTAACTTGTTTTGAAGTCCTGTAGTACTCCCATGATCTTGTTTTGACTGATTAGACTCTGTTCCATTCTATATGATAGTATCAAGTTTGAAGACATAGGCAACTACTTTGAAGACAATAAGATTCACTAAGATACCCATTCTGGTTTGACTATTGTCTTCTTTGGAAGTCCTGTAATGTTTACAATGCCTAAGTTTTATTGGTCTTGTTCTCTACTGTTTTGTCCAACTTTATAATATCTAATAAGATAGACAATTCTTTTTAAGGAAACAAGGGACAACGTTGATAACCGTTGTTGATAAACTTGTACTCTGTTCTACACCATGTGCTATGTCTATCCTTGGTATTGACTGACAGCTTTGTTTTGCCATATTTGACTGTATTCTTCCCCCCCCCAAAGAAAGTAATAAGCACTAAGGAGTAATAAAATCCAAGATGTGTAAATTTTGTTGTAAAAAAGAGAGGGAAAAAAAAAAGAAAAAGAGCTCTAACGGATATAACAGCAAGTGTGTTTGGGGGTGTTAAATAGCTGACTTTATCAATGTTTTTGGAACATTGAACACAGCTGTTTGCAGTCTCCCTGTTTGACTGTCCACCTTGTGTTCTTTGATACTGTGATTTGAGGAACTATTTTCAAGAAAATAGTGTGTAATCTACTAGCAGGTAATTTCTTACTGTTATGGTTTTTTGTTTTGTTTTGTTTTGTTTTGTAGTTCTGTATTGCGTGTACCCTTACGCCGCTTTGGTTTGTTTTGTGTTTTTCTCTTTTTCCTCTTAAAAAAAAAAGTTATGGTGTTTTTATACAATGGAGTACTACTCAGCTATAAAGAATGATCACATTGACATATAAATAAATGGATGCAGACTGATACCATACTCATAAGTGAAATAAATCAAACTCACATGTATAAATACAGAATATATTCCCTAGTATAAGAAATGATAATACATAGAAGTATGTGGTAATCATGATACCCAATCATATTGGTTTGAATTCATATAATATTTTCACTCATTAAGTGCAATGGTTTTACCCTGGGTTTTTCGATTCTAGTATCGGTGATAGTACGAATAGCAATTGTGAAGAAAATAACACATCATAAAAGCTAGTGCTGATTTAATATCATCTTCTTTAGAACTCCCATGAAGCTGTTGTACATGTTTCCACTGGTTTTAACATGTTGTATCTTAATATATTTTACTGTATGTGATAGTATAAATAAAATTTTTCACAGGCAAAGAAATAACATAGAAATTGTTGTTCATTTTCTGTTAACTGACTCTAAATACCCTGTAATAAGTTCATTCTCTTGAATGGCTTCACACTGTCTTGATATGATTGATTCTATAGTATACGAAGTTATACTCAAACAATGCAAGGAAAGAGACACTATGGTGACTACTATTATGTTAGATTACCTGGTGGTGAAACAAAATGATGCTTTAATTGTTCAGTTCTGACCTGTGTTGTTCTATTACAATGTCTCTTTTATCTCGATCTCCACCCTTTTTAAAAAAAATTACTGTATTTTTTCTTATTTTTTTTCAATTAAAGGAAAATTAAATTAAAAAGTAACGGGATATATTATAGTAACTTTTTTGTTTTCCTATTAACCTGATTTTAATCCCAGTATTGCTTTCCCCATCTTGTTCTGCCTGATTTTACTATATTCTATTTTGTTTGATATTATCAAGCTTGAGTGTATAGGCAACCACTTTGTAGGCAATAAGATTTACTATGATCCCCATTATGGTTTGACTATTATCCTCTTTTTAAATCCTGTAAGGTCTCCAGTGTAGATTTTATTGGTCTTATTCTGTACTGTTTTGATCAACTCTATTATACCTGATATTATAGAAACTCTTTAAAAATAGCAAGAGGCACAACCATAACCATTTTTGATCACCTGATATTCTATTTTTGCATCAAGTACTATGCCCATCCTTATGTTCTAACCAACTCTATTTTGTTAACTCATTGAGGTTTTATTCTCTTCAAAAAAAGTAATAAGAAATATGGGAGTAAAAAAAACCCAAAAGTGTAATTGTTATTGTGAAGAAGAGAGGAAAGGAACATGGTCTAAGAGATGTAAGTGTCTGTTTGAGTGTGTAGGAAGGAAAACCGTATTACTGAGCTTTGTTGGATCATTGAATGGAACTGTCTGCAATCTCCCTGTAGGAATGTTCACTTTATATGCTTTAATTTTATAATTTGGACAACTTTCTAAGAAGACAATACATAACCTACTAACTAGTGATTTCTTACTGTATTTTTTCCTTGAAATTCTGTATGATTTGTACCCTTTACTGCTTTGTTTTTTTATGTTTTTTTCCCTTCAAATAAAAAAATTAAACCTGGAATTTATATCTTTTATTTATTTTTTTGGTACTGGGGATCAAACTGATTACCTCACACTTGCCAGGCAGGGGCTTAAGCCACTGAGCTAAATCCCCAGCCTCCCAATATATATCTTTCACATCTTAGCATCTTCAGAGTAGTGGCCTCTACTCTTAGACTTGATACCAGCAAGCATACCAAATGTGAATAAAATCAGTCAAGGCCAAATAACATTCAAACAAACCAGCTTCCAATAAGATCAGTCATAGTACGACAATGTAAGTAATACAGGGTTTCAGTTTTAGTTAATAGGAAATTAAGGACAGTTACCATCATGGTATAACCTGCTATTTTTGGGTTACCTCTCTGTGCCCTCAAATCTAATATGAGGAGACAGACCAGAACAAAATATAATCAAACTAAACAGAGCAACAGAACTACTGTAGCTTTTAAATCCTGATACACTTTTAACAATGTCTTCTGCCTTCTTTTTTTAGGCAATTCCTCACCTTCCTCCTTCTCAGGATACTATTATTCACTGTTCAGAGTGATATTAGTTTAGTCTCTTATGTTCAGTTTCAGTATACATAAAAATAAAGACATCTACTATGAAGAGAATGAGACACATTATGGTAATCATTATCAACTTCCCCAAAATCAGTCTTGAAGATCAAAAAAGCCTGCATCATCCTGTAATTATTTGATTAGTTCTATAATGTTCAGTATATATTCAATGCTTGTGAAGATGGGCACAACTATTTGGAAGAAAACTAGGGACAGTAATATAGACAATGAACAGGTCAGTGGACTTGCTTTGAAACCCGTGTTTCTTTAGCTTGTTTCCTTATGAACTGTTCTATTTTGTTTTCTCATGTTTAATCTTACCATCTTTAAGATAAAAAACAAGTTTGTAGAACATATAAGCATATTAATAAGTTTTTGTTGGATCACTGAGGTAAACTGTTCACAGTGTCATTATTTGAATATTACTTTGTATTCTTTAATTATGTAACTTGAACAATTATTTCTAAGATGACAATATGTAACTAATCAACTAGTGATTTCTTATTGTTTATTTTTCAGAAATTCTGTATTATTTCTACACTTTTGGGTTGTTTTTCTTCAAATAAAAATAATTCAACAAAAATATGAAAATTAAGTTTTAAAGACAAAATATTAAGTACATAGAAACTATCCATACTTGAAAGTGAAAAGCCCATTTCAGTTTACCATGTTTAATTACAAGATGCCATTTTGAAGCACAAAGACACATTAAAAATCTAAAGAGGTATAAGTGATTAACTGAAAACCATACAAAATGTGTACTTGAGTAGAGCTCCACTTCAGATTTGTCATTTCTGGAATATTTGTGAAGAAAGATTTACATCAAACTTCTGTATTGATTATTTCTTTAGGTCTACTTGGAATTTTAAAGTAAACTTAGATATAAACTATCTGAAGAGTGCTTCTTTTTATATGTATTTAACAACAAACATGGATTGCTGTATTTCTCACACTGTTAATACACATAGGATCCAGTGAGCTCTTTCAGATATGTAACAATGATCATGTGTGCTGAGAATATTCCCATAACACATAGGATTTATCTCTTGTGTGAGTTTCTTCATGTATTTCACTTACAATCTGGCTGCTGAAAGTGTCTCCACTTGCTTATGTAGCCAGTGGTTCATCCAAGTGTGAAGTATTTCATGTGTTTTGCAATGACTGTATGTGGTAAAAGCTTTGCCACATTGTTATATGCATAGGGTTTCTCCACCAGTGTGGAGTCATTGATGTATTTTACAAAATCCATGTGTGGTGAAAGCTTTCCCACATTCTTCACATAAACAGGGTTTCTCAACAGTGTAAATTTTTTCATGTATTGGACAATGAGCATTTCTGCTGAAACCTTTCCCACATTCCTTACATATATAAGTTTTTTGCCCAGTGTGAAGTTTTTCATGCATTATGCAATAGGTACTTGTGCTAAAAAATTCTCATGATGCTTATATACACTGGTTTTATCTTGAGTGTGAACTTTCATGTTGCTTACAATGTCCATGTTGGGTAAAAGCTTTCCCACATTGCTTACATATATAGGGTTTCTCACCAGTGTGAATTCTTTCATGTTCCTTACACTGTCCATGTGTGTTAAAACCTTTCCCACATTGGTTACACGCATTGGGTTTCTCTCCAGTGTGAATTCTTTCATGTATTTTACAATTTGCCCAAGTGTTAAAAGCTTTCCCACATTGCTTACATACATATGGTTTCACTCCAGTGTGAGTTATTTCATGTGCCTTACAATGTACATGTTGGGTAAAAGCTTTCCCACATTGTTTACATACATAAAGTTTCTCTCCAGTGTGAATTCTTTCATGTTGCTTACAATGTCCATGTCGGGTAAAAGCTTTCCCACATTGCTTACATACATATGGTTTCTCTCCAGTGTGAATTCTTTCATGTTGCTTACAATGTCCATGTCGGGTAAAAGCTTTCCCACATTGCTTACATACATATGGTTTCTCTCCAGTGTGAATTCTTTCATGTTCCTTACAATGTCCATGTTGGGTAAAAGCTTTCCCACATTGCTTACATACATAGGGTTTCTCTCCAGTGTGAATTCTTTCATGTTTCTTAAAATATCCCCGTGTGTTAAAAGCTTTCCCACATTGCTTACATACATAGGGTTTCTCTCCAGTGTGAATTCTTTCATGTATTTTACAATTCGTCCGTTTGTTAAAAGCTTTCCCACATTGCTTACATACATAGGGTTTCTCTCCAGTGTGAATTCTTTCATGTATTTTACAATCTGTCCGTTTGTTAAAAGCTTTCCCACATTGCTCACACACATACGGTTTCTCTCCAGTGTGAATTGTTTTATGTTGTTTACGATGTCCAGATTTGGTGAAACCTTTTCCATATTGCTGACATAGATAGGGTTTCCCTCCACTGCAATATTTTTCATGGATCTGAACATTGTGGTGTGTTTCTGCTTCTTTCACATTCACATTACCTTCTGCAATACCAAGGAATACTTCTTTATACTGATTCCAAGATGTATGTCCATAGGATTTCCCTGGCTTGTCATTTCTGTTAAAAAAATATCACATATCAGATTGATAACCATATTACTAAGTTTTTATTGGAGATTTGAACAAAATAGTTTGCAGTCTCGCTGTTTGAATCCCCACTTCATGTGTTTCACTTTTGTATTTCATTAACTATTTCTATGAGCAGCATATGTAATCATTGTCTTTAGATTTCTTACTGTTTATTTTCACTTTGAAAGTGATATCATTTCTACTTATTTTGTTTTTTTTTAGTCTTTCCTTACATTAAATAGAAAAAGAAACATTCACAGTGAAATGGGTCTTAGTTTAATGACTGCATTCATGTCAAGATCTGTGTTTAATGCCTGCTATGAAATTCTGACCATGAAGTAACAGAATGGCCTTGTAAGACATGTTGAAAACAACAATTCCCAAAAGACTGGTACACATTTGGAAATCTTAAAATTTGGTATCTTTTGAAATGCAGAATCTTTAGCTTCACTTTGGGCATGGGTACGTATGTGTATCACAGACAGATCATTCTGATATGTTTCCCCATCACAATCTCCCTTCTGTCCTTAACCTGTAGTTCCCTTTTCAATATGGTCAGCCTTAATTTTCTCTATTAACTCTCTTTCATTTCATTCCACAATTTATATTTTGGTTTCTCATCTAAAAGAAACCCTGTGACCTTTTAGGTTTTATAGCTGAGCTATTTCACCGAATTGATGGGAGAAAGAACCACCTATTTCTTATGGCAAATGGCATTAAAAATTTATTTTTTGACATTATATAACACATTTTTCTCTTTTCCATGCTGGGAATGAACAACAGCTATTAGCATACAATCAATAGCATTTTAATTGTGTTTTAAGAGATTTTCGCTGATCATTAACTCTGAAGTTTGAACTTGAATTTTCCATTCTGCAAAATGTGATTCCTAGTGTGCTGGATTTACAAGAATGCACAATCACAGAGAGTCTATTAACATTTTGCTTCTCCACAAATCCAGTGATAGATAGCTAAGCGTCTTCAAGGCCTGATCTATTATAACTTGATCTGCTTTGTATATGAGTAAGTATGTATCAGTATTTTATGTGCATTTTGAATTTTTAAAAATATATCCAGGACAAGTATGAGGGGATCAATGTCTAGAGACAACTGCACACTGATATTCAGAATGAGTGCAGTTAACATTCTACCAGCCTTCTAAGAATTTTAGTCAGAATGGCTGATTCTTTAGAGCATGGCTTGGAAACACAAGAACTCCATTTTATTTCAAATTCTATTGCAATCTTAGCAATTTTTAGATGATGAGTGTGTTATATTCACATGTATATATGGGTAGAAAAACTGAAGAGAGAATGTCATAACTCAAAGTGTATGCCTTTCATACACATCTATATGCAGTGCCATATATTTTCTCTATTTAATCCACTCATTATACATACCCTAGCTTTGGAGAATATTACTGACAATAAATTGAATGGTGCCTCATTTCTTTGTCGGTATTTTTCTGCTGACTCACTAATTACTCAGGAACATTCCTTCTCCTTATGAGTGTGAATTACCTTAAGTATCTCCAGTAAATTTTGCATTCTTTTTCAGCTTCCTGGATATCCCCAACTCCTCCTGAATTGTAGACATAGAAATACCAGCGCTCATTAGAATAATACATACAAATTAATAGATTTTGTTTAGAGTTATGATATACTGTGTCCAGGTCTGAGCTATTTTTAAAAATATTTTCACATTGTTTTTAATGAAACAGCACTGATGAATGACATACAACATTCGGACAGCATGAGTGATAAAAGTATTTTGTCCTTACCTATTGCAGTCATGTTCCTCAAGGTTTCGCCCATCACATCTCTGTAGAGGTTCTTTTGGGATGGACTCAGCAAAGTCCACTCCTCATTGCTGAAGTTCACAACCACATCCTCAAAGGTCACCACCTCCTAAAGAATCATACATATATTTCTCACACCAAGTTTGAGACACCAGGTTTTGGTATCTTAAATTCTCTCCTACAAATCTGAATCAAAAGCAAAGTGTGGTGGTATATATCTATAATGCTAGCACTCAAAAGGCTGAGGCAGGATGGTTTCAGTGAGGTCAGGGCAATTTTATGCTCCATAGGGTGTTCAAATCCAGCTGATATACATACAGAAAGCTTGTCTCAATAAAGCAAAACTAAACTAAACAAATACAACCAAACAAAACAGCTGAATGAAGACTGATTTCTTCAAATTTAAATCCATGTCTTGGTCATTAATTTTGTGTATATACACATTTTTGAAGACACCAAATTTGATGGTAGATTGCAACTCACTGCTAATGTAACAGTGAAATAGGAGCACTGATTCTTTGCTGAGTCACTGCAATATTCCCTGTGTACTGTCTCTAATGCAGAGCTCACAGTGAGAAGCCTGCAGAACCAGCATCCACAAAGCACAGAGGTAGATAACTATCCCATCAATCAACTGGGAAGCAAGCAAGCACCCCCCTTCCCTGGTAAGTGGTGGCAGTGTGGCAGACTGTGGCCCATCGAGGGGGAGAACCATCAGCAGCTCCGAGATCCATGCCATGCTGGAATTTAGGAAACTTGGAAGGCAAGCAAGCACCACTTCTCCCTGGTAAGCAGTGGCGGTCTGGAAGAATGCAGCCCTTCCAGGGGGAGAACCAGCAGCAGCTCCTGAGATCCACGCCATGTGCTAACATAGGACACTGTGAAACCAAACAACTGGCCTATCTACTAAGCAATAGTGAACCTACTGATGCACGGCCTAGAATCAAACATCCCACTTCCCTATCCCTCTTCTCCTGTCACCCCCCATTAGCAAATGGCAACCAGAAATCTGAGCGTCTCCTGGGAAGTAGACCATAACAAATAAGGGGGACTTCCTTCTACTATCTCTTTCAAGGCAAATATTTTTATTACTGTTTTGCTCTATTCTGATTAATGGTATTGCTCTATTCAATATTCTGTTTTGATAAGCACTATAATGTTCTGTATTTCATCTCATTTTGATATACATGTTTGAAAGAATAACTATTATAAAGATAATAAAATATACTGTGATACCTATTACAGTTATTGCAGTAACCTGTTGTGAAGTTGTGTACCAATTTCAGTGTATGACATTAGTTGGCCTTATTCTGTTGTATTTTACCACTTTCAAAATTTAAAAAAAAGAAAAAAAAATCTCATCAATCACTTTGATAGCCTGCAGATAATGTCTCTTCAAATCTCATTTAGGCCAGTGAGTACTTTGTTCTTAATATACTTCAGCAGCATTTTGAAACACGAATTTGGTTTCATAGAACAAAACATAAATAACATCCAATACACCACA
>NW_026948054.1:0-24000 GCF_034190915.1 Cavia porcellus
TGATGTTTTCCTCACTCCTACTAGTGAATGTAAGGTAACAGACACCCATACAATGCGCACCACCCCGTGATGTTTTTCTCCTCCTATTAGTGACTGTAATGTAACACACACACATACAATGCGCACCACCCCCCGATGTTTTTCAGAAACCTATCCTACATTGCCACTGCACGTTCCCTGACCTCCCCATGCTGACCACCACGCGGTGCTTTTCTCCATCCTACATTGCCACTCACTGCCTATCCTAATTCAGACCCGCCGATTCACACCACCCCTTGATGTTTTTTTCACTCCTACTAGTGAATGTAATGTAACACACACCCATACAATGCTCACCACCCCGTGATGTTTTTCTCACTCCTACAAGTGAATGTAATGTAACACACACCCATACAATGCGCACCACCCCCCGATGTTTTTGAGAAACCTATCCTACATTGCCACTGCACGTTCCCTGACCTCCCCATGCTGACCACCACGCGGTGCTTTTCTCCATCCTACATTGCCACTCACTGCCTATCCTAATTCAGACCCTCCGATTCACACCACCCCGCGATGTTTTTCTCACTCCTACTAGTTAATGTAATGTAACACACACCCATACAATGCGCACCACACTGCAATGTTTTTCAGAAACCTATCCTACATTGCCACTGCATGTTCCCTGACCTCCCAATGCTGACCACCCCGCGTTGCTTTTCTCCATCCTAAATTTCCACTCACTGCCTATCCTAATTCAGACCCTCCGATTCACACCACCCCGCGATGTTTTTCTCACTCCTACTAGTGAATCTAATGTAACACACACCCGTACAATGCGCACCACCCCGTGATGTTTTTCTCACTCCTACTAGTGAATGAAATGTAACATACACCCATACAACGCGCACCACCCGTGATGTTTTTCTCACTCCTAATAGTGAATGTAATGTAACACACACCCATACAATGCGCACCACCTCGTGATGTTTTTCTCACTCCTACTAGTGAATGTAATGTAACACACACCCATACAATGCGCACCACCCCGCGATGCTTTTCAGAAACCTATCCTACATTGCCACTGCATGTTCCCTGACCTCACCATGCTGACCACACCGCGGTGCTTTTCTCCATCCTACATTGCCACTCACTGCCTATCCTAATTCAGACCCGCCGACTCACACCACCCCGTGATATTTTTCTCACTCCTACTAGTGAATGTAATGTAACACACACCCATACAATGCGCACCACCGCGTGATGTTTTTCTCACTCCTACTAGTGAATGTATTGTAACACACACCCATACAATGCGCACCACCCCGCGATGTTTTTAAGAAACCTATCCTACATTGCCACTGCATGTTCCCTGACCTCCCCATGCTGACCACCCCGCGTTGCTTTTCTCCATCCTACATTGCCACTCACTGCCTATCCTAACTCAGACCCTGCGATTCACACCACCCCGCGATGTTTTTCTCACTCCTACTAGTTAATGTAATGTAACACACACCCATGCAATGCGCACCACCCCGCGATGTTTTTCAGAAACCTATCCTACATTGCCACTGCATGTTCCCTGACCTCCCCATGCTGAACACCCGCGGTGCTTTTCTCCATCCTACATTGCCACTCACTGCCTATCTTAATTCAGACCCTCCGATTCACACCACCCATGATGTTTTTCTCACTCCTACTTGTGAATGTAGTGTGACACACACCCATACAATGCGCACCACCCCGCAATGTTTTTCAGAAACCTATCCTACATTGCCACTGCATGTTCCCTGACCTCCCGAAGCTGACCACCCCGCGGTGCTTTTCTCCATCCTACATTGCCACTCACTGCCTATCCTAATTCAGACCCTCCGATTCACACCACCCCGTGATGTTTTTCTCACTCCTACTAGTGAATGAAATGTAACACACACCCATACATTGCGCATCACCCCGTGATGTTTTTCTCACTCCTACTAGTGAATGTACTGTAACACACACCCATACAATGCGCACCACCGCATGATGTTTTTCTCACTCCTACTAGTGAATGTAATGTAACACACACCCATACAATGCGCACCACCCCGCGATGCTTTTCAGAAACATATCCTACATGACCACTGCATGTTCCCTGACCTCCCCATGCTGACCACCCCGCGGTTCTTTTCTCCATCCTACATTGCCACTCACTGCCTATCCTAATTCAGACCCTCCGATTCACACCACCCCGTGATGTTTTTCTCACTCCTACTAGTGCATGTAATGTAACACACACCCATACAATGCGCACCACCCTGCGATGTTTTTCAGAAACCTATCCTACATTGCCACTGCATGTTCCCTGACCTCCCCATGCTGACCACCCCGTGGTGCTTTTCTCCATCCTACATTGCCACTCATTGCCTATCCAAATTCAGACACTGCGATTCACACCACCCCGTGATGTTTTTCTCACTCCTACTAGTGCATGTAATGTAACAGACACCCATACAATGCGCACCACCCCGTGATGTTTTTCTCACTCCTACTAGTGAATGTAATGTAACACACACCCATACAATGCGCACCACACTGCAATGTTTTTCAGAAACCTATCCTACATTGCCACTGCATGTTCCCTGACCTCCCCATGCTGACCACCCCGCGTTGCTTTTCTCCATCCTAAATTTCCACTCACTGCCTATCCTAATTCAGACCCTCCGATTCACACCACCCCGTGATGTTTTTCTCACTCCTACTAGTGAATCTAATGTAACACACACCCGTACAATGCGCACCACCCCGTGATGTTTTTCTCACTCCTACTAGTGAATGAAATGTAACATACACCCATACAACGCGCACCACCCGTGATGTTTTTCTCACTCCTAATAGTGAATGTAATGTAACACACACCGATACAATGCGCACCACCTCGTGATGTTTTTCTCACTCCTACTAGTGAATGTAATGTAACACACACCCATACAATGCGCACCACCCCGCGATGCTTTTCAGAAACCTATCCTACATTGCCACTGCATGTTCCCTGACCTCACCATGCTGACCACACCGCGGTGCTTTTCTCCATCCTACATTGCCACTCACTGCCTATCCTAATTCAGACCCGCCGACTCACACCACCCCGTGATATTTTTCTCACTCCTACTAGTGAATGTAATGTAACACACACCCATACAATGCGCACCACCGCGTGATGTTTTTCTCACTCCTACTAGTGAATGTAATGTAACACACACCCATACAATGCGCACCACCACGCGATGTTTTTCAGAAACCTATCCTGCATTGCCACTGCATGTTCCCTGACCTCCCCATGCTGACCACCCCGTGGTGCTTTTCTCCATCCTACATTGACACTCACTGACTATCCTAATTCAGACCGTCCGATTCACTCCACCCCGTGATGTTTTTCTCACTCCTACTAGTGAATGTAATGTAACACACACCCATACAATGCGCACCACCCCGTGATGTTTTTCTCACTCCTACTAGTGAATGTAATGTAACACACACCCATACAATGTGCACCACCCCGCGATGTTTTTCAGAAACCTAACCTACATTTCCACTGCATGTTCCCTGACCACCTCCATGCTGACCACCCCACGGTGCTTTTCTCCATCCTTCATTGCCACTCACTACCTATCCTAATTCAGACCCTCCGATTCACACCACCCCGTGATGTTTTTCTCACTCCTACTAGTGAATGTAATGTAACACACACGCATACAATGCGCACCACCCCGCAATATTTTTCAGAAACCTATCCTACATTGCCACTGCATGTTCCCTGACCTCCCGAAGCTGACCACCCCGCGGTGCTTTTCTCCATCCTACATTGCCACTCACTGCCTATCCTAATTCAGACCCTCGGATTCACACCACCCCGTGATGTTTTTCTCACTCCTACTAGTGAATGAAATGTAACACACACCCATACAATGCGCATCACCCCGTGATGTTTTTCTCACTCCTACTAGTGAATGTAATGTAACACACACCCATACAATGCGCACCACCCCGTGATGTTTTTCTCACTCCTACTAGTGAATGTAATGTAACACACACCCATACAATGTGCACCACCCCGCGATGTTTTGCAGAAACCTATCCTACATGGCCACTGCATGTTCCCTGACCTCCCCATGCTGACCACCCCGCGGTGCTTTTCTCCATCCTACATTGCCACTCACTGCCTATCCTAATTCAGACCCTCCGATTCACACCACCCCGTGATGTTTTTCTCACTCCTACTAGTGAATGTACTGTAACACACACCCATACAATGCGCACCACCGCATGATGTTTTTCTCACTCCTACTAGTGAATGTAATGTAACACACACCCATACAATGCGCACCACCCCGCTATGTTTTTCAGAAACCTATCCTAACTTGCCACTGCATGTTCCCTGACTTCCCGAAGCTGACCACCCCGCAGTGCTTTTCTACATCATACATTGCCACTCACTGCCTCTCCTAATTCAGACCCTCCGATTCACACCACACCGTAATGTTTTTCTCACTCCTACTAGTGAATGTAATGTAACACACACCCATACAATGCGCACCACCCCGTGATGTTTTTCTCACTCCTACTAGTGAATGTAGTGCAACACACACGCATACAATGCGCACCACCCCACGATGTTTTTCAGAAACCTATCCTACATTGCCACTGCATGTTCCCTGACCTCCCCATGCTGACCACGCCGCGGTTCTTTTCTCAATCCTACATTGCCACTCACTGCCTATCCTAATTCAGACCCTCCGATTCACACCACCCCGTGATGTTTTTCTCCCTCCTACTAGTGAATGTATTGTAACACACACCCATGCAATGCGCACCACCCCGCGATGTTTTTCAGAAACCTATCTTACATTGCCACTGCATGTTCCCTGACCTCCACATGCTGACCACCCGCGGTGCTTTTCTCCATCCTACATTGCCACTCACTGCCTATCCTAACTCAGACCCTCCGATTCACACCACCCCGCGATGTTTTTCTCACTCCTACTAGTTAATGTAATGTAACACACACCCATACAATGCGCACCACCCCGCGATGTTTTTCAGAAACCTATCCTACATTGCCACTGCATGTTCCCTGACCTCCCCATGCTGACCACCCGCGGTGCTTTTCTCCATCCTACATTGCCACTCACTGCCTATCTTAATTCAGACCCTCCGATTCACACCACCCATGATGTTTTTCTCACTCCTACTTGTGAATGTAGTGTAACACACACCCATACAATGCGCACCACCCCGCAATATTTTTCAGAAACCTATCCTACATTGCCACTGCATGTTCCCTGACCTCCCGAAGCTGACCACCCCGCGGTGCTTTTCTCCATCCTACATTGCCACTCACTGCCTATCCTAATTCAGACCCTCCGATTCACACCACCCCGTGATGTTTTTCTCACTCCTACTAGTGAATGAAATGTAACACACACCCATACAATGCGCATCACCCCGTGATGTTTTTCTCACTTCTAATAGTGAATGTAATGTAACACACACCCATACAATGCACACCACCCCGTGATGTTTTTCTCACTCCTACTAGTGAATGTAATGTAACACACACCCATACAATGTGCACCACCCCGCAATGTTTTGCAGAAACCTATCCTACATGGCCACTGCATGTTCCCTGACCTCCCCATGCTGACCAACCCGCGGTGCTTTTCTCCATCCTACATTGCCACTCACTGCCTATCCTAATTCAGACCCTCCGATTCACACCACCCCGTGATGTTTTTCTCACTCCTACTAGTGAATGTACTGTAACACACACCCATACAATGCGCACCACCGCATGATGTTTTTCTCACTCCTACTAGTGAATGTAATGTAACACACACCCATACAATGCGCACCACCCCGCGATGTTTTTCAGAAACCTATCCTACATGGCCACTGCATGTTCCCTGACCTCCCCATGCTGACCACCCCGCGGTTCTTTTCTCCATCCTACATTGCCACTCACTGCCTATCCTAATTCAGACCTTCCGATTCACACCACCCCGTGATGTTTTTCTCCCTCCTACTAGTGAATGTATTGTAACACACACCCATACAATGCGCACCACCCCGCGATGTTTTTCAGAAACCTATCCTACATTGCCACTGCATGTTCCCTGACCTCCCCATGCTGACCACACCGCGGTGCTTTTCTCCATCCTACATTGCCACTCACTGCCTATCCTAATTCAGACCCGCCGATTCACACCACCCCGTGATATTTTTCTCACTCCTACTAGTGAATGTAATGTAACACAAACCCATACAATGCGCACCACCGCGTGATGTTTTTCTCACTCCTACTAGTGAATGTAATGTAACACACACCCATACAATGCGCACCACCACGCGATGTTTTTCAGAAACCTATCCTGCATTGCCACTGCATGTTCCCTGACCTCCCCATGCTGACCACCCCGTGGTGCTTTTCTCCATCCTACATTGACACTCACTGACTATCCTAATTCAGACTCTCCGATTCACTCCACCCCGTGATGTTTTTCTCACTCCTACTAGTGAATGTAATGTAACACACACCCATACAATGCGCACCACCCCGTGATGTTTTTCTCACTCCTACTAGTGAATGTAATGTAACACACACCCATACAATGTGCACCACCCCGCGATGTTTTTCAGAAACCTAACCTACATTTCCACTGCATGTTCCCTGACCACCTCCATGCTGACCACCCCACGGTGCTTTTCTCCATCCTTCATTGCCACTCACTACCTATCCTAATTCAGACCCTCCGATTCACACCACCCCGTGATGTTTTTCTCACTCCTACTAGTGAATGTAATGTAACACACACCCATACAATGCGCACCACCCCGTGATGTTTTTCTCACTCCTACTAAGGAATGTAATGTAACACACACCCATACAATGCGCACCACCCCGCTATGTTTTTCAGAAACCTATCCTAACTTGCCACTGCATGTTCCCTGACTTCCCGAAGCTGACCACCCCGCAGTGCTTTTCTACATCATACATTGCCACTCACTGTCTCTCCTAATTCATACCCTCCGATTCACACCACACCGTAATGTTTTTCTCACTCCTACTAGTGAATGTAATGTAACACACACCCATACAATGCGCACCACCCCGTGATGTTTTTCTCCGTCCTACTAGTGAATGTATTGTAACACACACCCATACAATGCGCACCACCCCGCGATGTTTTTCAGAAACCTATCCTACATTGCCACTGCATGTTCCCTGACCTCCCCATGCTGACCACCCCGCGGTGCTTTTCTCCATCCTACATTGCCACTCACTGCCTATCCTAACTCAGACCCTCCGATTCACACCACCCCGCGATGTTTTTCTCACTCCTACTAGTTAATGTAATGTAACACACACCCATACAATTTGCACCACCCCGCGATGTTTTTCAGAAACCTATCCTACATTGCCACTGCATGTTCCCTGACCTCCCCATGCTGACCACCCGCGGTGCTTTTCTCCATCCTACATTGCCACTCACTGCCTTTCTTAATTCAGACCCTCCGATTCACACCACCCATGATGTTTTTCTCACTCCTACTTGTGAATGTAGTGTAACACACACCCATACAATGCGCACCACCCCGCAATATTTTTCAGAAACCTATCCTACATTGCCACTGCATTTTCCCTGACCTCCCGAAGCTGACCACCCCGCGGTGCTTTTCTCCATCCTACATTGCCACTCACTGCCTATCCTAATTCAGACCCTCCGATTCACACCACCCCGTGATGTTTTTCTCACTCCTACTAGTGAATGTATTGTAACACACACCCATACAATGCGCACCACCCCGCGATGTTTTTCAGAAACCTATCCTACATTGCCACTGCATGTTCCCTGACCTCCCCATGCTGACCAACCGCGGTGCTTTTCTCCATCCTGCATTGCCACTCACTGCCTATCCTAACTCAGACCCTCCGATTCACACCACCCCGCGATGTTTTTCTCACTCCTACTAGTTAATGTAATGTAACACACACCCATACAATGCGCACCACACCGCGATGTTTTTCAGAAACCTATCCTACATTGCCACTGCATGTTCCCTGACCTCCCCATGCTGACCACCCGCGGTGCTTTTCTCCATCCTACATTGCCACTCACTGCCTATCTTAATTCAGACCCTCCGATTCACACCACCCATGATGTTTTTCTCACTCCTACTTGTGAATATAGTGTAACACACACCCATACAATGCGCACCACCCCGCAATATTTTTCAGAAACCTATCCTACATTGCCACTGCATGTTCCCTGACCTCCCGAAGCTGACCACCCCGCGGTGCTTTTCTCCATCCTACATTGCCACTCACTGCCTATCCTAATTCAGACCCTCCGATTCACACCACCCCGTGATGTTTTTCTCACTCCTACTAGTGAATGAAATGTAACACACACCCATACAATGCGCATCACCCCGTGATGTTTTTCTCACTCCTACTAGTGAATGTAATGTAACACACACCCATACAATGCGCACCACCCCGTGATGTTTTTCTCACTCCTACTAGTGAATGTAATGTAACACACACCCATACAATGTGCACCACCCCGCGATGTTTTGCAGAAACCTATCCTACATGGCCACTGCATGTTCCCTGACCTCCCCATGCTGACCACCCCGCGGTGCTTTTCTCCATCCTACATTGCCACTCACTGCCTATCCTAATTGAGACCCTCCGATTCACACCACCCCGTGATGTTTTTCTCACTCCTACTAGTGAATGTACTGTAACACACACCCATACAATGCGCACCACCGCATGATGTTTTTCTCACTCCTACTAGTGAATGTAATGTAACACACACCCATACAATGCGCACCACCCCGCGATGTTTTTCAGAAACCTATCCTACATGGCCACTGCATGTTCCCTGACCTCCCCATGCTGACCACCCCGCGGTTCTTTTCTCCATCCTACATTGCCACTCACTGCCTATCCTAATTCAGACCCTCCGATTCACACCACCCCGTGATGTTTTTCTCCCTCCTACTAGTGAATGTATTGTAACATACACCCATACAATGCGTACCACCCCGCGATGTTTTTCAGAAACCTATCCTACATTGCCACTGCATGTTCCCTGACCTCCCCATGCTGACGACCCCGCGGTGCTTTTCTCCATCCTACATTGCCACTCACTGCCTATCCTAACTCAGACCCTCCGATTCACACCACCCCGCGATGTTTTTCTCACTCCTACTAGTTAATGTAATGTAACACACACCCATACAATGCGCACCACCCCGCGACGTTTTTCAGAAACCTATCCTACATTGCCACTGCATGTTCCCTGACCTCCCCATGCTGACCACCCGCGGTGCTTTTCTCCATCCTACATTGCCACTCACTGCCTATCTTAATTCAGACCCTCCGATTCACACCACCCATGATGTTTTTCTCACTCCTACTTGTGAATGTAGTGTAACACACACCCTTACAATGCGCACCACCCCGCAATGTTTTTCAGAAACCTATCCTACATTGCCACTGCATGTTCCCTGACCTCCCGAAGCTGACCACCCCGCGGTGCTTTTCTCCATCCTACATTGCCACTCACTGCCTATCCTAATTCAGACCCTCCGATTCACACCACCCCGTGATGTTTTTCTCACTCCTACTAGTGAATGAAATGTAACACACACCCATACAATGCGCATCACCCCGTGATGTTTTTCTCACTCCTACTAGTGAATGTAATGTAACACACACCCATACAATGCGCACCACCCCGTGATGTTTTTCTCACTCCTACTAGTGAATGTAATGTAACACACACCCATACAATGTGCACCACCCCGCGATGTTTTGCAGAAACCTATCCTACATGGCCACTGCATGTTCCCTGACCTCCCCATGCTGACCACTCCGCGGTGCTTTTCTCCATCCTACATTGCCACTCACTGCCTATCCTAATTCAGACCCTCCGATTCACACCACCTCGTGATGTTTTTCTCACTCCTACTAGTGAATGTACTGTAACACACACCCATACAATGCGCACCACCGCATGATGTTTTTCTCACTCCTACTAGTGAATGTAATGTAACACACACCCATACAATGCGCACCACCCCGCGATGTTTTTCTGAAACCTATCCTGCATTGCCACTGCATGTTCCCTGACCTCCCAATGCTGACCACCCCGCGGTGCTTTTCTCCATCCTACATGGCCACTCCCTGCCTATCCTAATTCAGACTCTCCGATTCACACCACCCCGTGATGTTTTTCTCACTCCTACTAGTGAATGTAATGTAACACACACCCATACAATGCGCACTAACCCGCGATGTTTTTTTCACTCCTACTAGTGAATGTAATGTAACACACACCCATACAATGCGCACCACCCCGCGATGTTTTTCAGAAACCTATCCTACATTGCCACTGCATGTTCCTTGACCTGCCCATGCTGACCACCCCTGGTGCTTTTCTCCATCCTACATTGCCACTCACTGCCTATCCTAATTCAGACCCTCCGATTCACACCACCCCGTGATGTTTTTCTCACTATTACTAGTGAATGTATTGTAACACACAACCATACAATACGCACCACCCAGTGATATTTTTCTCACTCCTACTAGTGAATGTAAGGTAACAGACACCCATACAATGCGCACCAACCCGTGATGTTTTTCTCCTCCTATTAGTGACTGTAATGTAACACACACCCATACAATGCGCACCACCCCCCGATGTTTTTCAGAAACCTATCCTACATTGCCACTACATGTTCCCTGACCTCCCCATGCTGACCACCCCGCGGTGCTTTTCTCCTTCCTACATTGCCACTCACTGCCTATCCTAATTCAGACCCTCCGATTCACACCACCCCGTGATGTTTTTCTCACACCTACTAGTGAATGTAATGTAACACACACCCATACAATGCGCACCACCCCGTGATGTTTTTCTCACTCCTACTAGTGAATGTAATGTAACACACACCCATACAATGCGCACCACCCCGCGATGTTTTTCAGAAACCTATCCTGCCTTGCCACTGCATGTTCCCTGACCTCCCCATGCTGACCACCCCGCGGTGCTTTTCTCCATCCTACATTGACACTCACTGACTATCCTAATTCAGACCCTCCGATTCACTCCACCCCGTGATGTTTTTCTCACTCCTACTAGTGAATGTAATGTAACACACACCCATACAATGCGCACCACCCCGTGATGTTTTTCTCACTCCTACTAGTGAATGTAATGTAACACACACCCATACAATGTGCACCACCCCGCGATGTTTTTCAGAAACCTAACCTACATTTCCACTGCATGTTCCCTGACCACCTCCATGCTGACCACCCCACGGTGCTTTTCTCCATCCTTCATTGCCACTCACTACCTATCCTAATTCAGACCCTCCGATTCACACCACCCCGTGATGTTTTTCTCACTCCTACTAGTGAATGTAATGTAACACACACCCTTACAATGCGCACCACCCCGTGATGTTTTTCTCACTCCTACTAGTGAATGTAATGTAACACACACACATACAATGCGCACCACCCCGCTATGTTTTTCAGAAACCTATCCTAACTTGCCACTGCATGTTCACTGACCTCCCCATGCTGACCACCCCGCGGTTCTTTTCTCCATCCTACATTGCCACTCACTGCCTATCCTAATTCAGACCCTCCGATTCACACCACCCCGTGATGTTTTTCTCCCTCCTACTAGTGAATGTATTGTAACACACACCCATACAATGCGCACCACCCCGCGATGTTTTTCAGAAACCTATCCTACATTGCCACTGCATGTTCCCTGACCTCCCCATGCTGACCACCCCGCGGTGCTTTTCTCCATCCTACATTGCCACTCACTGCCTATCCTAACTCAGACCCTCCGATTCACACCACCCCGCGATGTTTTTCTCACTCCTACTAGTTAATGTAATGTAACACACACCCATGCAATGCGCACCACCCCGCGATGTTTTTCAGAAACCTATCCTACATTGCCACTGCATGTTCCCTGACCTCCCCATGCTGAACACCCGCGGTGCTTTTCTCCATCCTACATTGCCACTCACTGCCTATCTTAATTCAGACCCTCCGATTCACACCACCCATGATGTTTTTCTCACTCCTACTTGTGAATGTAGTGTAACACACACCCATACAATGCGCACCACCCCGCAATGTTTTTCAGAAACCTATCCTACATTGCCACTGCATGTTCCCTGACCTCCCGAAGCTGACCACCCCGCGGTGCTTTTCTCCATCCTACATTGCCACTCACTGCCTATCCTAATTCAGACCCTCCGATTCACACCACCCCGTGATGTTTTTCTCACTCCTACTAGTGAATGAAATGTAACACACACCCATACAATGCGCATCACCCCGTGATGTTTTTCTCACTCCTACTAGTGAATGTAATGTAACACACACCCATACAATGCGCACCACCCCGTGATGTTTTTCTCACTCCTACTAGTGAATGTAATGTAACACACACCCATACAATGTGCACCACCCCGCGATGTTTTGCAGAAACCTATCCTACATGGCCACTGCATGTTCCCTGACCTCCCCATGCTGACCACCCCGCGGTGCTTTTCTCCATCCTACATTGCCACTCACTGCCTATCCTAATTCAGACCCTCCGATTCACACCACCCCGTGATGTTTTTCTCACTCCTACTAGTGAATGTACTGTAACACACACCCATACAATGCGCACCACCGCATGATGTTTTTCTCACTCCTACTAGTGAATGTAATGTAACACACACCCATACAATGCGCACCACCCCGCGATGCTTTTCAGAAACATATCCAACATGACCACTGCATGTTCCCTGACCTCCCCATGCTGACCACCCCGCGGTTCTTTTCTCCATCCTACATTGCCACTCACTGCTTATCCTAATTCAGACCCTCCGATTCACACCACCCCGTGATGTTTTTCTCCCTCCTACTAGTGAATGTATTGTAACACACACCCATACAATGCGCACCACCCCGCGATGTTTTTCAGAAACCTATCCTACATTGCCACTGCATGTTCCCTGACCTCCCCATGCTGACCACCCCGCGGTGCTTTTCTCCATCCTACATTGCCACTCACTGCCTATCCTAACTCAGACCCTCCGATTCACACCACCCCGCGATGCTTTTCTCACTCCTACTAGTTAATGTATTGTAACACACACCCATACAATGCGCACCACCCCGCGATATTTTTCAGAAACCTATCCTATATTGCCACTGCATGTTCCCTGACCTCCCCATGCTGACCACCCGCGGTGCTTTTCTCCATCCTACATTGCCACTCACTGCCTATCTTAATTCAGACCCTCCGATTCACACCACCCATGATGTTTTTCTCACTCCTACTTGTGAATGTAGTGTAACACACACCCATACAATGCGCACCACCCCGCAATGTTTTTCAGAAACCTATCCTACATTGCCACTGCATGTTCCCTGACCTCCCGAAGCTGACCACCCCGCGGTGCTTTTCTCCATCCTACATTGCCACTCACTGCCTATCCTAATTCAGACCCTCCGATTCACACCACCCCGTGATGTTTTTCTCACTCCTACTAGTGAATGAAATGTAACACACACCCATACAATGCGCATCACCCCGTGATGTTTTTCTCACTCCTACTAGTGAATGTAATGTAACACACACCCATACAATGCGCACCACCCCGTGATGTTTTTCTCACTCCTACTAGTGAATGTAATGTAACACACACCCATACAATGTGCACCACCCCGCGATGTTTTGCAGAAACCTATCCTACATGGCCACTGCATGTTCCCTGACCTCCCAATGCTGACCACCCCGCGGTGCTTTTCTCCATCCTACATTGCCACTCACTGCCTATCCTAATTCAGACCCTCCGATTCACACCACCCGTGATGTTTTTCTCACTCCTACTAGTGAATGTACTGTAACACACACGAGTACAATGCGCACCACCGCATGATGTTTTTCTCACTCCTACTAGTGAATGTAATGTAACACACACCCATACAATGCGCACCACCCCGCGATGTTTTTCAGAAACCTATCCTGCATTGCCACTGCATGTTCCCTGACCTCCCCATGCTTACCACCCCGCGGTGCTTTTCTCCATCATACATGGCCACTCACTGCCTATCCTAATTCAGACCCTCCGATTCACACCACCCCGTGATGTTTTTCTCACTCCTACGAGTGAATGTAATGTAACACACACCCATAAAATGCGCACTAACCCGCGATGTTTTTTTCACTCCTACTAGTGAATGTAAGGTAACAGACACCCATACAATGCGCACCACCCCGTGATGTTTTTCTCCTCCTATTAGTGACTGTAATGTAACACACACCCATACAATGCGCACCACCCCCCAATGTTTTTCAGAAACCTATCCTACATTGCCACTGCATGTTCCCTGACCTCCCCATGCTGACCACCACGCGGTGCTTTTCTCCATCCTACATTGCCACTCACTGCCTATCCTAATTCAGACCCGCCGATTCACACCACCCCTTGATGTTTTTTTCACTCCTACTAGTGAATGTAATGTAACACACACCCATACAATGCTCACCACCCCGTGATGTTTTTCTCACTCCTACAAGTGAATGTAATGTAACAGACTACCCATACAATTCGCACCACCCCGCGATGTTTTTCAGAAACCTATCCTACATTGCCACTGCATGTTCAGTGACCTCCCCATGCTGACCACCCCGCGGTGCTTTTCTCCATCATACATTGCCACTCACTGCCTATCCTAATTCAGACCCTCCGATTCACACCACCCCGTGATGTTTTTCTCACTCCTAGTAGTGAATGTGGTGTAACACACACCCATACAATGCGCACCACCCTGCGATGTTTTTCAGAAACCTATCCTACATTGCCACTGCATGTTCCCTGACCTCCCCATGCTGACCACCCCGTGGTGCTTTTCTCCATCCTACATTGCCACTCATTGCCTATCCAAATTCAGACACTGCGATTCACACCACCCCGTGATGTTTTTCTCACTCCTACTAGTGCATGTAATGTAACAGACACCCATACAATGCGCAACACCCCGTGATGTTTTTCTCACTCCTACTAGTGAATGTAATGTAACAGACACCCATACAATGCGCACCACCCCGTGATGTTTTTCTCACTCCTACTAGTTAATGTAATGTAACACACACCCATACAATGCGCACCACCCTGCAATGTTTTTCAGAAACCTATCCTACATTGCCACTGCATGTTCCCTGACCTCCCCATGCTGACCACCCCGCGTTGCTTTTCTCCATCCTAAATTTCCACTCACTGCCTATCCTAATTCAGACCCTCTGATTCACACCACCCCGCGATGTTTTTCTCACTCCTACTAGTGAATCTAATGTAACACACACCCGTACAATGCGAACCACCCCGTGATGTTTTTCTCACTCCTACTAGTGAATGAAATGTAACATACACCCATACAACGCGCACCACCCGTGATGTTTTTCTCACTCCTAATAGTGAATGTAATGTAACACACACCCATACAATGCGCACCACCTCGTGATGTTTTTCTCACTCCTACTAGTGAATGTAATGTAACACACACCCATACAATGCGCACCACCCCGCGATGCTTTTCAGAAACCTATCCTACATTGCCACTGTATGTTCCCTGACCTCACCATGCTGACCACACCGCGGTGCTTTTCTCCATCCTACATTGCCACTCACTGCCTATCCTAATTCAGACCCGCCGACTCACACCACCCCGTGATATTTTTCTCACTCCTACTAGTGAATGTAATGTAACACACACCCATACAATGCGCACCACCGCGTGATGTTTTTCTCACTCCTACTAGTGAATGTAATGTAACACACACCCATACAATGCGCACCACCACGCGATGTTTTTCAGAAACCTATCCTGCATTGCCACTGCATGTTCCCTGACCTCCCCATGCTGACCACCCCGTGGTGCTTTTCTCCATCCTACATTGACACTCACTGACTATCCTAATTCAGACCCTCCGATTCACTCCACCCCGTGATGTTTTTCTCACTCCTACTAGTGAATGTAATGTAACACACACCCATACAATGCGCACCACCCCGTGATGTTTTTCTCACTCCTACTAGTGAATGTAATGTAACACACACCCATACAATGTGCACCACCCCGCGATGTTTTTCAGAAACCTAACCTACATTTCCACTGCATGTTCCCTGACCACCTCCATGCTGACCACCCCACGGTGCTTTTCTCCATCCTTCATTGCCACTCACTACCTATCCTAATTCAGACCCTCCGATTCACACCACCCCGTGATGTTTTTCAAACTCCTACTAGTGAATGTAATGTAACACACACGCATACAATGCGCACCACCCCGCAATATTTTTCAGAAACCTATCCTACATTGCCACTGCATGTTCCCTGACCTCCCGAAGCTGACCACCCCGCGGTGCTTTTCTCCATCCTACATTGCCACTCACTGCCTATCCTAATTCCGACCCTCCGATTCACACCACCCCGTGATGTTTTTCTCACTCCTACTAGTGAATGAAATGTAACACACACCCATACAATGCGCATCACCCCGTGATGTTTTTCTCACTCCTACTAGTGAATGTAATGTAACACACACCCATACAATGCGCACCACCCCGTGATGTTTTTCTCACTCCTACTAGTGAATGTAATGTAACACACACCCATACAATGTGCACCACCCCGCGATGTTTTGCAGAAACCTATCCTACATGGCCACTGCATGTTCCCTGACCTCCCCATGCTGACCACCCCGCGGTGCTTTTCTCCATCCTACATTGCCACTCACTGCCTATCCTAATTCAGACCCTCCGATTCACACCACCCCGTGATGTTTTTCTCACTCCTACTAGTGAATGTACTGTAACACACACCCATACAATGCGCACCACCGCATGATGTTTTTCTCACTCCTACTAGTGAATGTAATGTAACACACACCCATACAATGCGCACCACCCCGCTATGTTTTTCAGAAACCTATCCTAACTTGCCACTGCATGTTCCCTGACTTCCCGAAGCTGACCACCCCGCAGTGCTTTTCTCCATCCTACATTGCCACTCACTGCCTATCCTAATTCAGACCCTCCGATTCACACCACCCCGTGATGTTTTTCTCCCTCCTACTAGTGAATGTATTGTAACACACACCCATACAATGCGCACCACCCCGCGATGTTTTTCAGAAACATATCCTACATTGCCACTGCATGTTCCCTGACCTCCACATGCTGACCACCCGCGGTGCTTTTCTCCATCCTACATTGCCACTCACTGCCTATCCTAACTCAGACCCTCCGATTCACACCACCCCGTGATGTTTTTCTCACTCCTACTAGTTAATGTAATGTAACACACACCCATACAATGCGCACCACCCCGCGATGTTTTTCAGAAACCTATCCTACATTGCCACTGCATGTTCCCTGACCTCCCCATGCTGACCACCCGCGGTGCTTTTCTCCATCCTACATTGCCACTCACTGCCTATCTTAATTCAGACCCTCCGATTCACACCACCCATGATGTTTTTCTCACTCCTACTTGTGAATGTAGTGTAATACACACCCATACAATGCGCACCACCCCGCAATATTTTTCAGAAACCTATCCTACATTGCCACTGCATGTTCCCTGACCTCCCGAAGCTGACCACCCCGCGGTGCTTTTCTCCATCCTACATTGCCACTCACTGCCTATCCTAATTCAGACCCTCCGATTCACACCACCCCGTGATGTTTTTCTCACTCCTACTAGTGAATGAAATGTAACACACACCCATACAATGCGCATCACCCCGTGATGTTTTTCTCACTCCTAATAGTGAATGTAATGTAACACACACCCATACAATGCACACCACCCCGTGATGTTTTTCTCACTCCTACTAGTGAATGTAATGTAACACACACCCATACAATGTGCACCACCCCGCGATGTTTTGCAGAAACCTATCCTACATGGCCACTGCATGTTCCCTGACCTCCCTATGCTGACCACCCCGCGGTGCTTTTCTCCATCCTACATTGCCACTCACTGCCTATCCTAATTCAGACCCTCCGATTCACACCACCCCGTGATGTTTTTCTCACTCCTACTAGTGAATGTACTGTAACACACACCCATACAATGCGCACCACCGCATGATGTTTTTCTCACTCCTACTAGTGAATGTAATGTAACACACACCCATACAATGCGCACCACCCCGCGATGTTTTTCAGAAACCTATCCTACATGGCCACTGCGTGTTCCCTGACCTCCCCATGCTGACCACCCCGCGGTTCTTTTCTCCATCCTACATTGCCACTCACTGCCTATCCTAATTCAGACCCTCCGATTCACACCACCCCGTGATGTTTTTCTCCCTCCTACTAGTGAATGTATTGTAACACACACCCATACAATGCGCACCACCCCGCGATGTTTTTCAGAAACCTATCCTACATTGCCACTGCATGTTCCCTGACCTCCCCATGCTGACCACACCGCGGTGCTTTTCTCCATCCTACATTGCCACTCACTGCCTATCCTAATTCAGACCCGCCGATTCACACCACCCCATGATATTTTTCTCACTCCTACTAGTGAATGTAATGCAACACAAACGCATACAATGCGCACCACCGCGTGATGTTTTTCTCACTCCTACTAGTGAATGTAATGTAACACACACCCATACAATGCGCACCACCACGCGATGTTTTTCAGAAACCTATCCTGCATTGCCACTGCATGTTCCCTGACCTCCCCATGCTGACCACCCCGTGGTGCTTTTCTCCATCCTACATTGACACTCACTGACTATCCTAATTCAGACCCTCCGATTCACTCCACCCCGTGATGTTTTTCTCACTCCTACTAGTGAATGTAATGTAACACACACCCATAAAATGTGCACCACCCCGCGATGTTTTTCAGAAACCTAACCTACATTTCCACTGCATGTTCCCTGACCACCTCCATGCTGACCACCCCACGGTGCTTTTCTCCATCCTTCATTGCCACTCACTACCTATCCTAATTCAGACCCTCCGATTCACACCACCCCGTGATGTTTTTCTCACTCCTACTAGTGAATGTAATGTAACACACACCCATACAATGCGCACCACCCCGTGATGTTTTTCTCACTCCTACTAAGGAATGTAATGTAACACACACCCATACAATGCGCACCACCCCGCTATGTTTTTCAGAAACCTATCCTAACTTGCCACTGCATGTTCCCTGACTTCCCGAAGCTGACCACCCCGCAGTGCTTTTCTACATCATACATTGCCACTCACTGCCTCTCCTAATTCAGACCCTCCGATTCACACCACACCGTAATGTTTTTCTCACTCCTACTAGTGAATGTAATGTAACACACACCCATACAATGCGCACCACCCCGTGATGTTTTTCTCACTCCTACTAGTGAATGTAGTGTAACACACACGCATACAATGCGCACCACCCCACGATGTTTTTCAGAAACCTATGCTACATTGCCACTGCATGTTCCCTGACCTCCCCATGCTGACCACCACGCGGTTCTTTTCTCCATCCTACATTGCTACTCACTGCCTATCCTAATTCAGACCCTCCGATTCACACCACCCCGTGATGTTTTTCTCCGTCCTACTAGTGAATGTATTGTAACACACACCCATACAATGCGCACCACCCCGCGATGTTTTTCAGAAACCTATCCTACATTGCCACTGCATGTTCCCTGACCTCCCCATCCTGACCACCCCGCGGTGCTTTTCTCCATCCTACATTGCCACTCACTGCCTATCCTAACTCAGACCCTCCGATTCACACCACCCCGCGATGTTTTTCTCACTCCTACTAGTTAATGTAATGTAACACACACCCATACAATGCGCACCACCCCGCGATGTTTTTCAGAAACCTATCCTACATTGCGACTGCATGTTCCCTGACCTCCCCATGCTGACCACCCGCGGTGCTTTTCTCCATCCTACATTGCCACTCACTGCCTTTCTTAATTCAGACCCTCCGATTCACACCACCCATGATGTTTTTCTCACTCCTACTTGTGAATGTAGTGTAACACACACCCATACAATGCGCACCACCCCGCAATATTTTTCAGAAACCTATCCTACATTGCCACTGCATTTTCCCTGACCTCCCGAAGCTGACCACCCCGCGGTGCTTTTCTCCATCCTACATTGCCACTCACTGCCTCTCCTAATTCAGACCCTCCGATTCACACCACCCCGTGATGTTTTTCTCACTCCTACTAGTGAATGTAATGTAACACACACCCATACAATGCGCACCACCCCGGGATGTTTTTCTCACTCCTACTAGTGAATGTAGTGTAACACACACGCATACAATGCGCACCACCCCACGATGTTTTTCAGAAACCTATCCTACATTGCCACTGCATGTTCCCTGACCTCCCCATGCTGACCACCCCGCGGTTCTTTTCTCCATCCTACATTGCCACTCACTGCCTATCCTAATTCAGACCCTCCGATTCACACCACCCCGTGATGTTTTTCTCCCTCCTACTAGTGAATGTATTGTAACACACACCCATACAATGCGCACCACCCCGCGATGTTTTTCAGAAACCTATCTTTCATTGCCACTGCATGTTCCCTGACCTCCCCATGCTGACCACCCGCGGTGCTTTTCTCCATCCTACATTGCCACTCACTGCCTATCCTAACTCAGACCCTCCGATTCACACCACCCCGCGATGTTTTTCTCACTCCTACTAGTTAATGTAATGTAACACACACCCATACAATGCGCACCACCCCGCGATGTTTTTCAGAAACCTATCCTACATTGCCACTGCATGTTCCCTGACCTCCCCATGCTGACCACCCGCGGTGCTTTTCTCCATCCTACATTGCCACTCACTGCCTATCTTAATTCAGACCCTCCGATTCACACCACCCATGATGTTTTTCTCACTCCTACTTGTGAATATAGTGTAACACACACCCATACAATGCGCACCACCCCGCAATATTTTTCAGAAACCTATCCTACATTGCCACTGCATGTTCCCTGACCTCCCGAAGCTGACCACCCCGCGGTGCTTTTCTCCATCCTACATTGCCACTCACTGCCTATGCTAATTCCGACCCTCCGATTCACACCACCCCGTGATGTTTTTCTCACTCCTACTAGTGAATGAAATGTAACACACACCCATACAATGCGCATCACCCCGTGATGTTTTTCTCACTCCTACTAGTGAATGTAATGTAACACACACCCATACAATGCGCACCACCCCGTGATGTTTTTCTCACTCCTACTAGTGAATGTAATGTAACACACACCCATACAATGTGCACCACCCCGCGATGTTTTGCAGAAACCTATCCTACATGGCCACTGCATGTTCCCTGACCTCCCCATGCTGACCACCCCGCGGTGCTTTTCTCCATCGTACATTGCCACTCACTGCCTATCCTAATTCAGACCCTCCGATTCACACCACCCCGTGATGTTTTTCTCACTCCTACTAGTGAATGTACTGTAACACACACCCATACAATGCGCACCACCGCATGATGTTTTTCTCACTCCTACTAGTGAATGTAATGTAACACACACCCACACAATGCGCACCACCCCGCGATGTTTTTCAGAAACCTATCCTACATGGCCACTGCATGTTCCCTGACCTTCCCATGCTGACCACCCCGCGGTTCTTTTCTCCATCCTACATTGCCACTCACTGCCTATCCTAATTCAGACCCTCCGATTCACACCACCCCGTGATGTTTTTCTCCCTCCTACTAGTGAATGTATTGTAACACACACCCATACAATGCGTACCACCCCGCGATGTTTTTCAGAAACCTATCCTACATTGCCACTGCATGTTCCCTGACCTCCCCATGCTGACGACCCCGCGGTGCTTTTCTCCATCCTACATTGCCACTCACTGCCTATCCTAACTCAGACCCTCCGATTCACACCACCCCGCGATGTTTTTCTCACTCCTACTAGTTAATGTAATGTAACACACACCCATACAATGCGCACCACCCCGCGACGTTTTTCAGAAACCTATCCTACATTGCCACTGCATGTTCCCTGACCTCCCCATGCTGACCACCCGCGGTGCTTTTCTCCATCCTACATTGCCACTCACTGCCTATCTTAATTCAGACCCTCCGATTCACACCACCCATGATGTTTTTCTCACTCCTACTTGTGAATGTAGTGTAACACACACCCATACAATGCGCACCACCCCGCAATGTTTTTCAGAAACCTATCCTACATTGCCACTGCATGTTCCCTGACCTCCCGAAGCTGACCACCCCGCGGTGCTTTTCTCCATCCTACATTGCCACTCACTGCCTATCCTAATTCAGACCCTCCGATTCACACCACCCCGTGATGTTTTTCTCACTCCTACTAGTGAATGAAATGTAACACACACCCATACAATGCGCATCACCCCGTGATGTTTTTCTCACTCCTACTAGTGAATGTAATGTAACACACACCCATACAATGCGCACCACCCCGTGATGTTTTTCTCACTCCTACTAGTGAATGTAATGTAACACACACCCATACAATGTGCACCACCCCGCGATGTTTTGCAGAAACCTATCCTACATGGCCACTGCATGTTCCCTGACCTCCCCATGCTGGCCACTCCGCGGTGCTTTTCTCCATCCTACATTGCCACTCACTGCCTATCCTAATTCAGACCCTCCGATTCACACCACCTCGTGATGTTTTTCTCACTCCTACTAGTGAATGTACTGTAACACACACCCATACAATGCGCACCACCGCATGATGTTTTTCTCACTCCTACTAGTGAATGTAATGTAACACACACCCATACAATGCGCACCACCCCGCGATGTTTTTCAGAAACCTATCCTGCATTGCCACTGCATGTTCCCTGACCTCCCAATGCTGACCACCCCGCGGTGCTTTTCAGAAACCTATCCTGCATTGCCACTGCATGTTCCCTGACCTCCCAATGCTGACCACCCCGCGGTGCTTTTCTCCATCCTACATGGCAACTCACTGCCTATCCTAATTCAGACCCTCCGATTCACACCACCCCGTGATGTTTTTCTCACTCCTACTAGTGAATGTAATGTAACACACACCCATACAATGCGCACTAACCCGCGATGTTTTTTTCACTCCTACTAGTGAATGTAATGTAACACACACCCATACAATGCGCACCACCCCGCGATGTTTTTCAGAAACCTATCCTACATTGCCACTGCATGTTCCTTGACCTGCCCATGCTGACCACCCCGCGGTGCTTTTCTCCATCCTACATTGCCACTCACTGCCTATCCTAATTCAGACCCTCCGATTCACACCACCCCGTGATGTTTTTCTCACTATTACTAGTGAATGTATTGTAACACACAACCATACAATACGCACCACCCAGTGATGTTTTTCTCACTCCTACTAGTGAATGTAAGGTAACAGACACCCATACAATGCGCACCACCCCCCGATGTTTTTCAGAAACCTATCCTATATTGCCACTGCATGTTCCCTGACCTCCCCATGCTGACCACCACGCTGTGCTTTTCTCCATCCTACATTGCCACTCACTGCCTATCCTAATTCAGACCCGCCGATTCACACCACCCCGTGATGTTTTTCTCACTCCTACTAGTGAATGTAATGTAACACACACCCATACAATGCTCACCACCCCGTGATGTTTTTCTCACTCCTACTAGTGAATGTAATGTAACAGACTACCCATACAATTCGCACCACCCCGCGATGTTTTTCAGAAACCTATCCTACATTGCCACTGCATGTTCAGTGACCTCCCCATGCTGACCACCCCGCGGTGCTTTTCTCCATCATACATTGCCACTCACTGCCTATCCTAATTCAGACCCTCCGATTCACACCACCCCGTGATGTTTGTCTCACTCCTAGTA
>NW_026948055.1:0-24000 GCF_034190915.1 Cavia porcellus
TATGGGTGTGTGTTACATTACATTGACAAGTAGGAGTGAGAAAAACATCACGGGGTGGTGTGAAGCAGAGGGTCTGAATTAGGATAGGCAGTTAGTGGCAATGTAGGATGGAGAAAAGCACCGCGGGGTGGTCAGCATGGGGAAGTCAGGGAACATGCAGTGGCAATGTAGGAAGGTTTCTTAAAAACATCGCGGGGTGGTGCGCATTGTATGGGTGTGTGTTACATTACATTCACTAGTAGGAGTGAGAAAAACATTACGGGGTGGTGTGCATTGTATGGGTGTGTGTTACATTACATTCACTAGTAGGAGTGAGAAAAACATCACGGGGTGGTGCGCATTGTATGGGTGTGTGTTACATTACATTCACTAGTAGGAGTGAGAAAAACATCACGGGGTGGTGCGCATTGTATGGGTGAGTGTTACATTACATTCCCTAGTAGGAGTGAGAAAAACATCACGGGGTGGTGCGCTTTGTATGGGTGTGTGTTACATTACATTCACTAGTAGGAGTGAGAAAAACATCACGGCGTGGTGCGCATTGTATGGGTGTGTGTTACATTACATTCACTAGTAGGAGTGAGAAAAACATCACGGGGTGGTGCGCATTGTATGGGTGTGTGTTACATTACATTCACTAGTAGGAGTGAGAAAAACATCACGGGGTGGTGCGCATTGTATGAATGTGTGTTACATTAGATTCACTAATAGGAGTGAGAAAAACATCACGGGGTGGTGCGCATTGTATGGGTGTGTGTTACATTAGATTCGCTAGTAGGAGTGAGAAAAACATCACGTGGTGGTGCACATTGTATGGGTGTGTGATACATTACATTCACTAGTAGGAGTGAGAAAAACGTCACGGTGTGGTGCGCATTGTATGGGTGTGTGTTACATTACATTCACTAGTAGGAGTGAGAAAAAGGTCATTGGGTGGTGCGCATTGTATGGGTGTGTGTTGCATTACATTCACTAGTAGGAGTGAGAAAAACATCACGGGTTGGTGTGAATCGGAGGGTCTGAATTAGGATAGGCAGTGAGTGGCATTGTAGGATGGAGAAAAGCACCGCGGGGTGGTCAGCATGGGGAGGTCAGGGAACATGCAGTGGCAATGTAGGATAGGTTTCTGAAAAACATCGCCGGGTGGTGCGCATTGTATGGGTGTGTGTTACATTACATTGACAAGTAGGAGTGAGAAAAACATCACGGGGTGGTGTGAATCAGAGGGTCTGAATTAGGATAGGCAGTGAGTGGCAATGCAGGATGGAGAAAAGCACCGCGGGGTGGTCAGCATGGGGAAGTCAGGGAACATGCAGTGGCAATGTAGGAGAGGTTTCTGAAAAACATCGCGGGGTGGTGCGCATTGTATGGGTGTGTGTTACATTAGATTCACTAGTAGGAGTGAGAAAAACGTCACGGAGTGGTGCGCATTGTATGGGTGTGTGTTACATTACATTCACAAGTAGGAGTGAGAAAAACATCACGGGGTGGTGCGCATTGTATGGGTGTGTGTTACATTACATTCACTAGTAGGAGGGAGAAAAACATCACGGGGAGGTGCGCATTGTATGGGTGTGTGTTACATTACATTCACTAGTAGGAGTGAGAAAAGCATCACGGGGTCGTGCGCATTGTATGGGTGTGTGTTACATTACATTCACTAGTAGGAGTGAGAAAAACATCAAGGGGTGGTGCGCATTGTATGGGTGTGTGTTACATTACATTCACTTGTAGGAGTGAGAAAAACATCACGGGGTGGTGCGCATTGTATGGGTGTGTGTTACATTACATTCACTAGTAGGAGTGAGAAAAACATCACGGGGTGGTGCGCATTGTATGGGTGTGTGTTACATTACATTCACAAGTAGGAGTGAGAAAAACATCACGGGGTGGTGGGCATTGTATGGGTGTGTGTTACATTACATTCACTAGTAGGAGTGAGAAAAACATCACGGGGTGGTGCGCATTGTATGGGTGTGTGTTACATTACATTCACTAGTAGGAGTGAGAAAAACATCACGGGGTGGTGCGCATTGTATGGGTGTGTGTTACATTACATTCACAAGTAGGAGTGAGAAAAACATCACGGGGTGGTGCGCATTGTATGGGTGTGTGTTACATTACATTCACTAGTAGGAATGAGAAAAACATCACGGGTTGGTGCGCATTGTATGGGTGTGTGTTACATTACATTCACTAGTAGCAGTGAGAAAAACATCACGGGGTGGTGCGCATTGTATGGGTGTGTGTTACATTACATTCACTAGTAGGAGTGAGAAAAACATCACGGGGTGGTGCGCATTGTATGGGTGAGTGTTACATTACATTCCCTAGTAGGAGTGAGAAAAACATCACGGGGTGGTGCGCTTCGTATGGGTGTGTGTTACATTACATTCACTAGTAGGAGTGAGAAAAACATCACGGGGTGGTGCGCATTGTATGGGTGAGTGTTACATTACATTCCCTAGTAGGAGTGAGAAAAACATCACGGGGTGGTGCGCTTTGTATGGGTGTGTGTTACATTACATTCACTAGTAGGAGTGAGAAAAACATCACGGGGTGGTGCGCATTGTATGGGTGTGTGTTACATTACATTCACTAGTAGGAGTGAGAAAAACATCACGGGGTGGTGCGCATTGTATGGGTGTGTGTTACATTACATTCACTAGTAGGAGTGAGAAAAACATCACGGGGTGGTGCGCATTGTATGGGTGTGTGTTACATTACATTCACTAGTAGGAGTGAGAAAAACATCACGGGGTGGTGCGCATTGTATGAATGTGTGTTACATTAGATTCACTAATAGGAGTGAGAAAAACATCACGGGGTGGTGCGCATTGTATGGGTGTGTGTTACATTAGATTCGCTAGTAGGAGTGAGAAAAACATCACGTGGTGGTGCGCATTGTATGGGTGTGTGATACATTACATTCACTAGTAGGAGTGAGAAAAACATCACGGTGTGGTGCCCATTGTATGGGTGTGTGTTACATTACATTCACTAGTAGGAGTGAGAAAAAGGTCATTGGGTGGTGCGCATTGTATGGGTGTGTGTTGCATTACATTCACTAGTAGGAGTGAGAAAAACATCACGGGTTGGTGTGAATCGGAGGGTCTGAATTAGGATAGGCAGTGAGTGGCAATGTAGGATGGAGAAAAGCACCGCGGGGTGTTCAGCATGGGGAGGTCAGGGAACATGCATTGGCAATGTAGGATAGGTTTCTGAAAAACATCGCCGGGTGGTGCGCATTGTATGGGTGTGTGTTACATTACATTGACAAGTAGGAGTGAGAAAAACATCACGGAGTGGTGCGCATTGTATGGGTGTGTGTTACATTACATTCACAAGTAGGAGTGAGAAAAACATCACGGGGTGGTGCGCATTGTATGGGTGTGTGTTACATTACATTCACTAGAAGGAGGGAGAAAAACATCACGGGGAGGTGCGCATTGTATGGGTGTGTGTTACATTACATTCACTAGTAGGAGTGAGAAAAACATCACGGGGTGGTGCGCATTGTATGGGTGTGTATTACATTACATTCACTAGTAGGAGTGAGAAAAACATCACGGGGTGGTGCGCATTGTATGGGTGTGTGTTACATTACATTCACTTGTAGGAGTGAGAAAAACATCACGGGGTGGTGCGCATTGTATGGTTGTGTGTTACATTACATTCACTAGTAGGAGTGAGAAAAACATCACGGGGTGGTGCGCATTGTATGGGTGTGTGTTACATTACATTCACTAGTAAGAGTGAGAAAAACATCACGGGGTGGTGCGCATTGTATGGGTGTGTGTTACATTACATTCACTAGTAGGAGTGAGAAAAACATCACGGGGTGGTGCGCATTGTATGGGTGTGTGTTACATTATATTCACTAGTAGGAGTGAGAAAAACATCACGGGGTGGTGCGCATTGTATGGGTGAGTGTTACATTACATTCCCTAGTAGGAGTGAGAAAAACATCACGGGGTGGTGCGCTTTGTATGGGTGTGTGTTACATTACATTCACTAGTAGGAGTGAGAAAAACATCACGGGGTGGTGCGCATTGTATGGGTGTGTGTTACATTACATTCACTAGTAGGAGTGAGAAAAACATCACGGGGTGGTGCGCATTGTATGGGTGTGTGTTACATTACATTCACTAGTAGGAGTGAGAAAAACATCACGGGGTGGTGCGCATTGTATGGGTGTGAGATACATTACATTCACTAGTAGGAATGAGAAAAACATCACGGTGTGGTGCGCATTGTATGGGTGTGTGTTACATTACATTCACTAGTAGGAGTGAGAAAAAGGTCATTGGGTGGTGCGCATTGTATGGGTGTGTGTTGCATTACATTCACTGGTAGGAGTGAGAAAAACATCACGGGTTTCTGTGAATCGGAGGGTCTGAATTAGGATAGGCAGTGAGTGGCAATGTAGGATGGAGAAAAGCACCGCGGGGTGGTCAGCATGGGGAGGTCAGGGAACATGCAGTGGCAATGTAGGATAGGTTTCTGAAAAACATCGCCGGGTGGTGCGCATTGTATGGGTGTGTGTTACATTACATTGACAAGTAGGAGTGAGAAAAACATCACGGGGTGGTGTGAATCAGAGGGTCTGAATTAAAACAGGCAGTGAATGGCAATGTAGGATGGAGAAAAGCACCGCGGGGTGGTCAGCATGGGGAAGTCAGGGAACATGCAGTGGCAATGTAGGATAGGTTTCTTAAAAACATCGCGGGGTGGTGCGCATTGTATGGGTGTGTGTTACATTACATTCACTAGTAGGAGTGAGTAAAACATTACGGGGTGGTGTGCATTGTATGGGTGTGTGTTACATTACATTCACTAGTAGGAGTGAGATAAATATCACGGGGTGGTGCGCATTGTATGGGTGTGTGTTACATTACATTCACTAGTAGGAGTGAGAAAAACATCACGGGGTGGTGCGCATTGTATGGGTGAGTGTTACATTACATTCCCTAACAGGAGTGAGAAAAACATCACGGGGTGGTGCGCTTTGTATGGGTGTGTGTTACATTACATTCACTAGTAGGAGTGAGAAAAACATCACGGGGTGGTGCGCATTGTATGGGTGTGTGTTACATTACATTCACTAGTAGGAGTGAGAAAAACATCACGGGGTGGTGTGCATTGTATGGGTGTGTGTTACATTACATTCACTAGTAGGAGTGAGAAAAACATCACGGGGTGGTGCGCATTGTATGGGTGTGTGTTACATTAGATTCACTAGCAGGAGTGAGAAAAACATCACGGGGTTGTGCGCATTGTATGGGTGTGTGTTACATTACATTCACCAGTAGGAGTGAGAAAAACATCACGGGGTGGTGTGAATCGGAGCGTCTGAATTAGGATAGGCAGTGAGTGGCAATGTAGGATGGAGAATAGCACCGCGGGGTGGTCAGCATGGGGAGGTCAGGGAACATGCAGTGGCAATGTAGGATAGGTTTCTGAAAAACATCGCGGGGTGGTGCGCATTGTATGGGTGTGTGTTACATTAGATTCACTAGTAGGAGTGAGAAAAACGTCACGGTGTGGTGCGCATTGTATGGGTGTGTGTTACAGTACATTCACTAGTAGGAGTGAGAAAAAGGTCTTTGGGTGGTGCGCATTGTATGGGTGAGTGTTGCATTACATTCACTAGTAGGAGAGAGAAAAACATCACGGGTTGGTGTGAATCGGAGGGTCTGAATTAGTATAGGCAGTGAGTGGCAATGTAGGATGGAGAAAAGCACCGCGGGGTGGTCAGCATGGGGAGGTCAGGGAACATGCAGTGGCAATGTAGGATAGGTTTCTGAAAAACATCGCGGGGTGGTGCGCATTGTATGGGTGTGTGTTACATTACATTGACAAGTAGGAATAAGAAAAACATCACGGGGTGGTGTGAATCAGAGGGTCTGAATTAGGATAGGCAGTGAGTGGCAATGTAGGATGGAGAAAAGCACCGCGGGGTGGTCAGCATGGGGAAGTCAGGGAACATGCAGTGGCAATGTAGGATAGGTTTCTTAAAAACATCGCGGGGTGGTGCGCATTGTATGGGTGTGTGTTACATTACATTCAATAGTAGGAGTGAGAAAAACATTACGGGGTGGTGTGCATTGTATGAGTGTGTGTTACATTACATTCACTAGTAGGAGTGAGAAAAACATCACGGGGTGGTGCGCATTGTATGGGTGTGTGTTACATTACATTCACTAGTAGGAGTGAGAAAAACATCACGGGGTGGTGCGCATTGTATGGGTGAGTGTTACATTACATTCCCTAGTAGGAGTGAGAAAAACATCACGGGGTGGTGCGCTTTGTATGGGTGTGTGTTACATTACATTCACTAGTAGGTGTGAGAAAAACATCACGGGGTGGTGCGCATTGAATGGGTGTGTGTTACATTACATTCAGTAGTAGGAGTGAGAAAAACATCACGGGGTGGTGCGCATTGTATGGGTGTGTGTTACATTACATTCACTAGTAGGAGTGAGAAAAACATAATGGGGTGGTGCGCATTTTATGGGTGTGTGTTACATTACATTCACTAGTAGGAGTGAGAAAAACATCACGGGGTGGTGCGCATTGTATGGGTGTGTGTTACATTACATTCACTAGTAGGAGTGAGAAAAACATCACGGGGTTGTGCGCATTGTATGGGTGTGTGTTACATTACATTCACTAGTAGGAGTGAGAAAAACATCACGGGGTGGTGCGCATTGTATGGGTGTGTGTTACATTACATTCACTAGTAGGAGTGAGAAAAACATCACGGGGTGGTGCGCATTGTATGGGTGTTTGTTACATTACATTCACTAGCAGGAGTGAGAAAAACATCACGGGGTAGTGCGCATTGTATGGGTGTGTGTTACATTACATTCAATAGTAGGAGTGAGAAAAACATCACGGGGTGGTGCGCATTGTATGGGTGTGTGTTACATTACATTCACTAGTAGGAGTGAGAAAAACATCACGGGGTGGTGCGCATTGTATGGGTGTGTGTTACATTAGATTCACTAGCAGGAGTGAGAAAAACATCACGGGGTGGTGCGCATTGCATGGGTGTGTGTTACATTACATTCACTAGTAGGAGTGAGAAAAACATCACGGGGTGGTGTGAATCGGAAGGTCTGAATTAGGATAGGCAGTGAGTGGCAATGTAGGATGGAGAAAAGCACCGCGGGGTGGTCAGCATGGGGAGGTCAGGGAACATGCAGTGGCAATGTAGGATAAGTTTCTGAAAAACATCGCGGGGTGATGCGCATTGTATGGGTGTGTGTTACATTAGATTCACTAGTAGGAGTGAGAAAAACGTCACGGAGTGGTGCGCATTGTATGGGTGTGTGTTACATTACATTCACAAGTAGGAGTGAGAAAAACATCACGGGGTGGTGCGCATTGTATGGGTGTGTGTTACATTACATTCACTAGTAGGAGTGAGAAAAACATCACGGGGTGGTGCGCATTGTATGGGTGTGTGTTACATTACATTCACTAGTAGGAGTGAGAAAAATATCACGGGGTGGTGCGCATTGTATAGGTGTGTGTTACATTAGATTCACTAGTAGCAGTGAGAAAAACATCACGGGGTGGTGCGCATTGTATGGGTGTGTGTTACATTACATTCACTAGTAGCAGTGAGAAAAACATCACGGGGTGCTGCGCATTGTATGGGTGTGTGTTACATTACATTCACTAGTAGGAGTGAGAAAAACATCACGAGGTGGTGCGCATTGTATGGGTGAGTGTTACATTACATTCACTAATAGGAGTGTGAAAAACATCACGGGGTGGTGCGCATTGTATGGGTGTGTGTTACATTACATTCACTAGTAGGAGTGAGAAAACATCACAGGGTGGTGCGCATTGTATGGGTGTGTGTTACATTACATTCACTAGTAGGAGTGAGAAAAACATCACGGGGTGGTGCGCAATGTATGGGTGTGTGTTACATTACATTCACTAGTAGGAGTGAGAAAAACATCACGGGGTGGTGCGCAGTGTATGGGTGTGTGTTACATTAGATTCACTAGTAGGAGTGAGAAAAACGTCACGGTGTGGTGCGCATTGTACGGGTGTGTGTTACATTACATTCACTAGTAGGAGTGAGAAAAAGGTCATTGGGTGGTGCGCATTGTATGGGTGTGTGTTGCATTACATTCACTAGTAGGAGTGAGAAAAACATCACGGGTTGGTGTGAATCGGAGGGTCTGAATTAGGATAGGCAGTGAGTGGCAATGTAGGATGGAGAAAAGCACCGCGGGGTGGTCAGCATGGGGAAGTCAGGGAACATGCAGTGGCAATGTAGGATAGGTTTCTTAAAAACATCGCGGGGTGGTGCGCATTGTATGGGTGTGTGTTACATTACATTCACTAGTAGGAGTGAGAAAAACATTACGGGGTGGTGTGCATTGTATGGGTGTGTGTTACATTACATTCACTAGTAGGAGTGAGAAAAACATCACGGGGTGGTGCGCATTGTATGGGTGTGTGTTACATTACATTCACTAGTAGGAGTGAGAAAAACATCACGGGGTGGTGCGCATTGTATGGGTGTGTGTTACATTACATTCACTAGTAGGAGTGAGAAAAATATCACGGGGTGGTGTGCATTGTATGGGTGTGTGTTACATTACATTCACTAATAGGCGTGAGAAAAACATCACGGGGTGGTGCGCATTGTATGGGTGTGTGTTACATTAGATTCACTAGTAGGAGTGAGAAAAACATCGCGGGGTGGTGCGCATTGTATGGGTTTGTGTTACATGACATTCACTACTAGGAGTGAGAAAAACATCACGGGGTGGTTCGCATTGTATGGGTGTGTGTTACATTACATTCACTAGTAGGAGTGAGAAAAACATCACGGGGTGGTGCGAATTGTATGGGTGTGTGTTACATTACATTCACTAGTAGGAGTGAGAAAAACATCACGGGGTGGTGCGCATTGTATGGGTGTGTGTTACATTAGATTCACTAGTAGGAGTGAGAAAAACATCGCGGGGTGGTGCGCATTGTATGGGTGTGTGTTACATGACATTCACTACTAGGAGTGAGAAAAACATCACGGGGTGGTGCGCATTGTATGGGTGTGTGTTACATTACATTCACTAGTAGGAGTGAGAAAAACATCACGGGGTGGTGCGAATTGTATGGGTGTGTGTTACATTACATTCACTAGTAGGAGTGAGAAAAACATCACGGGGTGGTGCGCATTGTATGGGTGTGTGTTACATTACATTCACTAGTAGGAGTGAGAAAAACATCACGGGGTGGTGCGCATTGTATGGGTGTGTTTTACATTACATTCACTAGTAGGAGTGAGAAAAACATCACGGGGTGGTGCGCATTGTATGGGTGTGTGTTACATTACATTCACTAGTAGGAGTGAGAAAAACATCACGGGGTGGTGCGCATTGTATGGGTGTGTGTTACATTACATTCACTAGTAGGAGTGAGAAAAACATCACGGGGTGGTGCGCATTGTATGGGTGTGTGTTACATTACATTCACTAGTAGGAGTGAGAAAAACATCACGGGGTGGTGCGCATTGTATGGGTGTGTGTTACATTACATTCACAAGTAGGAGTGAGAAAAACATCACGGGGAGGTGCGCATTGTATGTGTGTGTGTTACATTACATTCACTAGTAGGAGTGAGAAAAACGTCACGGGGTGGTGCGCAGGGTATGGGTGTGTGTTACATTACATTCACTAGTAGCAGTGAGAAAAACATCGCGGGGTGGTGCGCATTGTATGGGGGTGTGTTACATTACATTCACTAGTAGGAGTGAGAAAAACATAACGGGGTGGTGCGCATTGTATGGGTGTGTGTTACATTACATTCACAAGTAGGAGTGAGAAAAACTTCACGGGGTGGTGCGCATTTTATGGGTGTGTGTTACATTAGATTCACTAGTAGGAGTGAGAAAAACATCACGGGGTGGTGCGCATCGTATGGGTGTGTGTTACATTACATTCACTAGTAGGAGTGAGAAAAACATCACGGGGTGGTGCGCATTGTATGGGTGTGTGTTACATTACATTCACTAGTAGGAGTGAGAAAAACATCACGGGGTGGTGCGCATTGTATGGTTGTGTGTTACATTAGATTCACTAGTAGGAGTGAGAAAAACATCACGGGGTGGTGCGCATTGTATGGGTATGGTTTACATTACATTCACTAGTAGGAGTTAGAAAAACATCACGGGGTGGTGCGCATTGTATGGGTGTGTGTTACATTACATTCACCACTAGGAGGGAGAAAAACATCACGGTGTGGTGCGCATTGTATGGGTGTGTGTTACAGTACATTCACTAGTAGCAGTGAGAAAAACTTCACGGCGTGGTGCGCATTGTATGGGTGTGTGTTACATTACATTCACTAGTAGGAGTGAGAAAAACATCACGGGGTGGTGCGCATTGTATGGGTGTGTGTTACATTAGATTCACTAGTAGAAGTGAGAAAAACATCACGGGGTGGAGCCCATTGTATGGGTGTGTGTTACATTACATTCACCACTAGGAGGGAGAAAAACATCACGGTGTGGTGCGCATTGTATGGGTGTGTGTTACAGTACATTCACTAGTAGCAGTGAGAAAAACTTCACGGGGTGGTGCGCATTGTATGGGTGTGTGTTACATTACATTCACCACTAGGAGGGAGAAAAACATCACGGTGTGGTGCGCATTGTATGGGTGTGTGTTACAGTACATTCACTAGTAGCAGTGAGAAAAACTTCACGGCGTGGTGCGCATTGTATGGGTGTGTGTTACATTACATTCACTAGTAGGAGTGAGAAAAACATCACGGGGTGGTGCGCATTGTATGGGTGTGTGTTACATTACATTCACTAGTAGAAGTGAGAAAAACATCACGGGGTGGAGCCCATTGTATGGGTGTGTGTTACATTACATTCACCACTAGGAGTGAGAAAAACATCATGGGGTGGTGCGCATTGTATGGGTGTGTGTTACGTTACATTCAAGACTAGGAGTGAGAAAAACATCACGAGGCGATGCGCATTGTATGGGTGTGTGTTGCATTACATTCACTAGTAGGAGTGAGAAAAACATCACGGGGTGGTGCGCATTGTATGGGTGTGTGTTACATTACATTCACAAGTAGGAGTGAGAAAAACATCACGGGGTGGTGCGCATTGTATGGGTGTGTGTTACATTACATTCACTAGTAGGAATGAGAAAAACATCACGGGGTGGTGCGCATTGTATGGGTGTATGTTACATTACATTCACTAGTAGGAGTGAGAAAAACATCACGGAGTGTTGCGCATTGTATGGGTGTCTGTTACATTACATTCACTAGTAGGAGTGAGAAAAACATCACGGGGTGGTGCGCATTGTATGGGTGTGTGTTACATTACATTCACTAGTAGGAGTGAGAAAAACATCAGGGGGTGGTGCGCATTGTATGGGTGTGTGTTACATTACATTCACTAGTAGGAGTGAGAAAAACATCACGGGGTGGTGCGCATTGTATGGTTGTGTGTTACATTAGATTCACTAGTAGGAGTGAGAAAAACATCATGGGGTGGTGCACATTGTACGGGTGTGTGTTACAAAAATTCACTAGTAGGAGTGAGAAAAACATTGCGGGGTGGTGCGCATTGTATGGGTGTGTGTTACATTAGATTCACTAGTAGGAGTGAGAAAAACATCACCGGGTGGTGCGCATTGTATGGGTGTGTGTTACATTACATTTACTAGTAGCAGTGAGAAAAACATCACGGGGTGGTGCGCATTGTATGGGTGTGTGTTACACTACATTCACTAGTAGGAGTGAGAAAAACATCACGGGGTGGTGCGCATTTTATGGGTGTGTGTTACATTACATTAACTATTAGGAGTGAGAAAAACATCACGGGGTGGTGCGCATTGTATGGGTGTGTGTTACATTACATTCACTAGTAGGAGTGAGAAAAACATCACGTGTTGGTGTGAATCGGAGGGTCTGAATTAGGATAGGCAGTGAGTGGCAATGTAGGATGGAGAAAAGCACCGCGGGGTGGTCAGCATGGGGAGGTCAGGGAACATTCAGTGGCAATGTAGGATAGGTTTCTGAAAAACATCGCGGGGTGCTGCGCATTGTATGGGTGTGTGTTACATTACATTCACTAGTAGGAGTGAGAAAAACATCACGGGGTGGTGCGCATTGTATGGGAGTGTGTTACATTACATTCACTAGTAGGAGTGAGAAAAATATCACGGGGTTGTGCGCATTGTATGGGTGTGTGTTACATTACATTCACTAGTAGGAGTGAGAAAAACATCACGGGGTGGTGCGCATTGTATGGGTGTGTGTTACATTAGATACAGTAGTAGGAGTGAGAAAAACATCACGGGGTGGTGCGCATTGTATGGGTGTATGTTACATTATATTCACTAGTAGGAGTGAGAAAAACATCACGGGGTGGTGCGCATTGTATGGGTGTGTGTTACATTACATTCACTAGTAGGAGTGAGAAAAACCTCACGGGGTGGTGCGCATTGTATGGGTGTGTGTTAAATTACATTCACTAGTAAGAGTGAGAAAAACATCACGGGGTGGTGCGCATTGTATGGGTGTGTGTTACATTACATTCAATAGTAGCAGTGAGAAAAACATCACAGGGTGGTGCGCATTGTATGGGTGTGTGTTACACTACATTCACTAGTAGCAGTGAGAAAAACATCACGGGGTGGTGCGCATTGTATGGGTGTGTGTTACCTTACATTCACTAGTAGGAGCGAGAAAAACATCACGGGGTGGTGCGCATTGTATGGGTGTGTGTTACATTACATTCACTAGTAGGAGTGAGAAAAACATCACGGGGTGGTGTGCATTGTATGGGTGTGTGTTACATTACATTCACTAGTAGGAGTGAGAAAAACATCACGGGGTGGTGCGCATTGTATGGGTGTGTGTTACATTAGATTCACTAGTAGGAGTGAGAAAAACATCTCGGGGTGGTGCGCATTGTATGTGTGTGTGTTACATAAATTCACTAGTAGGAGTGAGAAAAACATCACGGGGTGGTGCGCATTGTATGGGTGTGTGTTACATTAGATTCACTAGTAGGAGTGAGAAAAACATCACGGGGTGGTGCGCATTTTATGGGTGTGTGTTACATTACATTCACTAGTAGCAGTGAGAAAAACATCACGGGGTGGTGCGCAATGTATGGGTGTGTGTTACACTACATTCACTAGTAGGAGTGAGAAAAACATCACGGGGTGGTGCGCATTTTATGGGTGTGTGTTACATTACATTAACTAGTAGGAGTGAGAAAAACATCACGGGGTGGTGCGCATTGTATGGGTGTGTGTTACGTTACATTCACAAGTAGGAGTGAGAAAAACATCACGGGGTGGTGTGCATTGTATGGGTGTGTGTTACACTACATTCACTAGTAGGAATGAGAAAAACATCACGGGGTGGTGCGCATTGTATGGGTGTGTGTTACATTACATTCACTAGTAGGAGTGAGAAAAATATCACGGAGTGGTGCGCATTGTATGGGTGTCTGTTACATTACATTCACTAGTAGCAGTGAGAAAAACATCACGGGGTGGTGCGCATTGTATGGGTGTGTGTTACATTACATTCACTAGTAGGAGTGAGAAAAACATCACGGGGTGGTGCGCATTGTATGGGTTTGTGTTACATTACATTCACTAGTAGGAGTGAGAAAAACATCACGGGGGGGTGCGCATTGTATGGGTGTGTGTTACATTACATTCACTAGTAGGAGTGAGAAAAACATCACGTGGTGGTGTGCATTGTATTGGTGTGTGTTACATTACATTCACTAGGAGGAGTGAGAAAAACATCACCGGGTGGTGCGCATTGTATGCGTGTGTGTTACACTACATTCACTAATAGGAGTGAGAAAAACATCACGGGGTGGTGTGAATCGGAGGGTCTGAATTAGGATAGGCAGTGAGTGGCAATGTAGGATGGAGAAAAGCACCGCGGGTTGGTCAGCATGGGGAGGTCAGGGAACATGCAGTGGCAATGTAGGATAGGTTTCTGAAAAACATTGCGGAGTGGTTCGCATTGTATGGGTGTGTGTTACATTACATTCACTACTAGGAGTGAGAAAAACATCACGGGGCGGTGCGCATTGTATGGGTGTGTGTTACATTACATTCACTAGTAGGAGTGAGAAAAACATCACGGGGCGGTGTGCATTGTATGTGTGTGTGTTACATTACATTCACTAGTAGGAATGAGAAAAACATCACGGGGTGGTGCACATTGTTTGGGTGTGTGTTACATTACATTCACTAGTAGGAGTGAGAAAAACATCACGGGGTGGTGCGCATTGTATGGGTGTGTGTTACATTACATTCACTAGTAGGAGTGAGAAAAACATCACGGTGTGGTGCGCATTGTATGGGTGTGTGTTACATTACATTCACTAGTAGGAGTGAGAAAAACATCACGGGGTGGTGCGCATTGTATGGTTGTGTGTTACATTAGATTCACTAGTAGGAGTGAGAAAAACATCATGGGGTGGTGCGCATTGTATGGGTTTGTGTTACAAAAATTCACTAGTAGGAGTGAGAAAAACATTGCGGTGTGGTGCGCATTGTATGGGTGTGTGTTACATTAGATTCACTAGTAGGAGTGAGAAAAACATCACCGGGTGGTGCGCATTGTATGGGTGTGTGTTACATTACATTCACTAGTAGCAGTGAGAAAAACATCACGGGGTGGTGCGCATTGTATGGGTGTGTGTTACACTACATTACCTAGTAGGAGTGAGAAAAACATCACGGGGTGGTGCGCATTTTATGGGTGTGTGTTACATTACATTAACTAGTAGGAGTGAGAAAAACATCACGGGGTGGTGCGCATTGTATGGGTGTGTGTTACATTACATTCACTAGTAGGAGTGAGAAAAACATCACGGGGTGGTGCGCATTGTATGGGTGTGTGTTTCATTAGATTCACTAGTAGGAGTGAGAAAAACATCACGTGTTGGTGTGAATCGGAGGGTCTGAATTAGGATAGGCAGTGAGTGGCAATGTAGGATGGAGAAAAGCACCGCGGGGTGGTCAGCATGGGGAGGTCAGGGAACATGCAGTGGCAATGTAGGATAGGTTTCTGAAAAATATCGCGGGGTGCTGCGCATTGTATGGGTGTGTATTACATTACATTCACTAGTAGGAGTGAGAAAAACATCACGGGGTGGTGCGCATTGTATGGGTGTGTGTTACATTACATTCACTAGTAGGAGTGAGAAAAACATCACGGGGTGGTGCGCATTGTATGGGTGTGTGTTAAATTACATTCACTAGTAAGAGTGAGAAAAACATCACGGGGTGGTGCGCATTGTATGGGTGTGTGTTACATTACATTCACTAGTAGCAGTGAGAAAAACATCACGGGGTGGTGCGCATTGTATGGGTGTGTGTTACACTACATTCACTAGTAGCAGTGAGAAAAACATCACGGGGTGGTGCGCATTGTATGGGTGTGTGTTACCTTACATTCACTAGTAGGAGCGAGAAAAACATCACGGGGTGGTGCGCATTGTATGGGTGTGTTTTACATTACATTCACTAGTAGGAGTGAGAAAAACATCACGGGGTGGTGCGCATTGTATGTGTGTGTGTTACATAAATTCACTAGTAGGAGTGAGAAAAACATCACGGGGTGGTGCGCATTGTATGGGTGTGTGTTACATTAGATTCACTAGTAGGAGTGAGAAAAACATCGCGGGGTGGTGTGCATTGTATGGGTGTGTGTTACATGACATTCACTACTAGGAGAGAGAAAAACATCACGGGGTGGTGCGCATTGTATGGGTGTGTGTTACATTACATTCACTAGTAGGAGTGAGAAAAACATCACGGGGTGGTGCGAATTGTATGGGTGTGTGTTACATTACATTCACTAGTAGGAGTGAGAAAAACATCACGGGGTGGTGCGCATTGTATGGGTGTGTGTTACATTACATTCACTAGTAGGAGTGAGAAAAACATCACGGGGTGTTGCGCATTGTATGGGTGTGTTTTACATTACATTCACTAGTAGGAGTGAGAAAAACATCACGGGGTGGTGCGCATTGTATGGGTGTGTGTTACATTACATTCACTAGTAGGAGTGAGAAAAACATCACGGGGTGGTGCGCATTGTATGGGTGTGTGTTACATTACATTCACTAGTAGGAGTGAGAAAAACATCACGGGGTGGTGCGCATTGTATGGGTGTGTGTTACATTACATTCACTAGTAGGAGTGAGAAAAACATCACGGGGTGGTGCGCAGGGTATGGGTGTGTGTTACATTACATTCACTAGTAGCAGTGAGAAAAACATCACGGGGTGGTGCGCATTGTATGGGTGTGTGTTACATTACATTCACTAGTAGGAGTGAGAAAAACATCACGGGGTGGTGCGCATTGTATGGGTGTGTGTTACATTACATTCACTAGTAGGAGTGAGAAAAACATCACGGGGTGGTGCGCATTTTATGGGTGTGTGTTACATTAGATTCACTAGTAGGAGTGAGAAAAACATCACGGGGTGGTGCGCATTGTATGGGTGTGTGTTACATTACATTCACTAGTAGGAGTGAGAAAAACATCACGGGGTGGTGCGCATTGTATGGGTGTGTGTTACACTACATTCACTAGTAGCAGTGAGAAAAACATCACGGGGTGGTGCGCATTGTATGGGTGTGTGTTACCTTACATTCACTAGTAGGAGTGAGAAAAACATCACGGGGTGGTGCGCATTGTATGGGTGTGTGTTACATTACATTCACTAATAGGAGTGAGAAAAACATCACGGGGTGGTGCGCATTGTATGGGTGTGTGTGACATTACATTCACTAGAAGGAGTGAGAAAAACATCACGGGGTGGTGCGCATTGCATGGGTGTGTGTTACATTACATTCACTAGTAGGAGTGAGAAAAACATCACGGGGTGGTGCGCATTGCATGGGTGTGTGTTACATTACATTCACTAGTAGGAGTGAGAAAAACATCACGGGGTGGTGCGCATTGTATGGGTGTGTGTTACATTACATTCACTAGTAGGAGTGACAAAAACATCACGGGGTGGTGCGCATTGTATGGGTGTGTGTTACATTACATTCACTAGTAGGAGTGAGAAAAATATCACGGGGTGGTGTGCATTGTATGGGTGTGTGTTACATTACATTCACTAATAGGCGTGAGAAAAACATCACGGGGTGGTGCGCATTGTATGGGTGTGTGTTACATTAGATTCACTAGTAGGAGTGAGAAAAACATCGCGGGGTGGTGTGCATTGTATGGGTGTGTGTTAAATGACATTCACTACTAGGAGTGAGAAAAATATCACGGGGTGGTGCGCATTGTTTGGGTGTGTGTTACATTACATTCACTAGTAGGAGTGAGAAAAACATCACGGGGTGGTGCGAATTGTATGGGTGTGTGTTACATTACATTCACTAGTAGGAGTGAGAAAAACTTCACGGGGTGGTGCGCATTGTATGGGTGTGTGTTACATTACATTCACTAGTAGGAGTGAGAAAAACATCACGGGGTGGTGCGCATTGTATGGGTGTGTTTTACATTACATTCACTAGTAGGAGTGAGAAAAACATCACGGGGTGGTGCGCATTGTATGTGTGTGTGTTACATAAATTCACTAGTAGGAGTGAGAAAAACATCACGGTGTGGTGCGCATTGTATGGGTGTGTGTTACATTAGATTCACTAGTAGGAGTGAGAAAAACATCGCGGGGTGGTGCGCATTGTATGGGTGTGTGTTACATGACATTCACTACTAGGAGTGAGAAAAACATCACGGGGTGGTGCGCATTGTATGGGTGTGTGTTACATTACATTCACTAGTAGGAGTGAGAAAAATATCACGGGGTGGTGCGAATTGTATGGGTGTGTGTTACATTACATTCACTAGTAGGAGTGAGAAAAACATCACGGGGTGGTGCGCATTGTATGGGTGTGTGTTACATTACATTCACTAGTAGGAGTGAGAAAAACATCACGGGGTGGTGCGCATTGTATGGGTGTGTTTTACATTACATTCACTAGTAGGAGTGAGAAAAACATCACGGGGTGGTGCGCATTGTATGTGTGTGTGTTACATTACATTCACTAGTAGGAGTGAGAAAAACATCACGGGGTGGTGCGCATTGCATGGGTGTGTGTTACATTACATTCACTAGTAGGAGTGAGAAAAACATCACGGGGTGGTGCGCATTGTATGGGTGTGTGTTACATTACATTCACTAGTAGGAGTGAGAAAAACATCACGGGGTGGTGCGCAGGGTATGGGTGTGTGTTACATTACATTCACTAGTAGCAGTGAGAAAAACATCACGGGGTGGTGCGCATTGTATGGGTGTGTGTTACATTACATTCACTAGTAGGAGTGAGAAAAACATCACGGGGTGGTGCGCATTGTATGGGTGTGTGTTACATTACATTCACTAGTAGGAGTGAGAAAAACATCACGGGATGGTGCGCATTTTATGGGTGTGTGTTACATTAGATTCACTAGTAGGAGTGAGAAAAACATCACGGGGTGGTGCGCATTGTATGGGTGTGTGTTACATTACATTCACTAGTAGGAGTGAGAAAAACATCACGGGGTGGTGCGCATTGTATGGGTGTGTGTTACACTACATTCACTAGTAGCAGTGAGAAAAACATCACGGGGTGGTGCGCATTGTATGGGTGTGTGTTACCTTACATTCACTAGTAGGAGTGAGAAAAACATCACGGGGTGGTGCGCATTGTATGGGTGTGTGTTACATTACATTCACTAATAGGAGTGAGAAAAACATCACGGGGTGGTGCGCATTGTATGGGTGTGTGTTACATTACATTCACTAGAAGGAGTGAGAAAAACATCACAGGGTGGTGCGCATTGCATGGGTGTGTGTTACATTACATTCACTAGTAGGAGTGAGAAAAACATCACGGGGTGGTGCGCATTGCATGGGTGTGTGTTACATTACATTCACTAGTAGGAGTGAGAAAAACATCACGGGGTGGTGCGCATTGTATGGGTGTGTGTTACATTACATTCACTAGTAGGAGTGAGAAAAACATCACGGGGTGGTGCGCATTGTATGGGTGTGTGTTACATTACATTCACTAGTAGGAGTGAGAAAAATATCACGGGGTGGTGTGCATTGTATGGGTGTGTGTTACATTACATTCACTAATAGGCGTGAGAAAAACATCACGGGGTGGTGCGCATTGTATGGGTGTGTGTTACATTAGATTCACTAGTAGGAGTGAGAAAAACATCGCGGGGTGGTGCGCATTGTATGGGTGTGTGTTACATGACATTCACTACTAGGAGTGAGAAAAACATCACGTGGTGGTGCGCATTGTTTGGGTGTGTGTTACATTACATTCACTAGTAGGAGTGAGAAAAACATCACGGGGGGGTGCGAATTGTATGGGTGTGTGTTACATTACATTCACTAGTAGGAGTGAGAAAAACATCACGGGGTGGTGCGCATTGTATGGGTGTGTGTTACATTACATTCACTAGTAGGAGTGAGAAAAACATCACGGGGTGGTGCGCATTGTATGGGTGTGTTTTACATTACATTCACTAGTAGGAGTGAGAAAAACATCACGGGGTGGTGCGCATTGTATGGGTGTGTGTTACATTACATTCACTAGTAGGAGTGAGAAAAACATCACGGGGTGGTGCGCATTGTATGGGTGTGTGTTACATTACATTCACTAGTAGGAGTGAGAAAAACATCACGGGGTGGTGCGCATTGTATGGGTGTGTGTTACATTACATTCACTAGTAGGAGTGAGAAAAACATTACGGGGTGGTGCGCATTGTATGGGTGTGTGTTACATTACAATCACTAGTAGGAGTGAGAAAAACATCACGGGGTGGTGCGCATTGTATGGGTCTGTGTTACATTACATTCACAAGTAGGAGTGAGAAAAACGTCACGGGGAGGTGCGCATTGTATGTGTGTGTGTTACATTACATTCACTAGTAGGAGTGAGAAAAACGTCACGGGGTGGTGCGCAGGGTATGGGTGTGTGTTACATTACATTCACTAGTAGCAGTGAGAAAAACATCACGGGGTGGTGCGCATTGTATGGGGGTGTGTTACATTACATTCACTAGTAGGAGTGAGAAAAACATCACGGGGTGGTGCGCATGGTATGGGTGTGTGTTACATTACATTCACAAGTAGGAGTGAGAAAAACATCACGGGGTGGTGCGCATTTTATGGGTGTGTGTTACATTAGATTCACTAGTAGGAGTGAGAAAAACATCACGGGGTGGTGCGCATCGTATGGGTGTGTGTTACATTAGATTCACTAGTAGGAGTGAGAAAAACATCGCGGGGTGGTGCGCATTGTATGGGTGTGTGTTACATGACATTCACTACTAGGAGTGAGAAAAACATCACGGGGTGGTGCGCATTGTATGGGTGTGTGTTACATTACATTCACTAGTAGGAGTGAGAAAAACATCACGGGGTGGTGCGAATTGTATGGGTGTGTGTTACATTACATTCACTAGTAGGAGTGAGAAAAACATCACGGGGTGGTGCGCATTGTATGGGTGTGTGTTACATTACATTCACTAGTAGGAGTGAGAAAAACATCACGGGGTGGTGCGCATTGTATGGGTGTGTTTTACATTACATTCACTAGTAGGAGTGAGAAAAACATCACGGGGTGGTGCGCATTGTATGTGTGTGTGTTACATTACATTCACTAGTAGGAGTGAGAAAAACATCACGGGGTGGTGCGCATTGTATGGGTGTGTGTTACATTACATTCACTAGTAGGAGTGAGAAAAACATCACGGGGTGGTGCGCATTGTATGGGTGTGTGTTACATTACATTCACTAGTAGGAGTGAGAAAAACATCACGGGGTGGTGCGCAGGGTATGGGTGTGTGTTACATTACATTCACTAGTAGCAGTGAGAAAAACATCACGGGGTGGTGCGCATTGTATGGGTGTGTGTTACATTACATTCACTAGTAGGAGTGAGAAAAACATCACGGGGTGGTGCGCATTGTATGGGTGTGTGTTACATTACATTCACTAGTAGGAGTGAGAAAAACATCACGGGGTGGTGCGCATTTTATGGGTGTGTGTTACATTAGATTCACTAGTAGGAGTGAGAAAAACATCACGGGGTGGTGCGCATTGTATGGGTGTGTGTTACATTACATTCACTAGTAGGAGTGAGAAAAACATCACGGGGTGGTGCGCATTGTATGGGTGTGTGTTACACTACATTCACTAGTAGCAGTGAGAAAAACATCACGGGGTGGTGCGCATTGTATGGGTGTGTGTTACCTTACATTCACTAGTAGGAGTGAGAAAAACATCACGGGGTGGTGCGCATTGTATGGGTGTGTGTTACATTACATTCACTAATAGGAGTGAGAAAAACATCACGGGGTGGTGCGCATTGTATGGGTGTGTGTTATATTACATTCACTAGAAGGAGTGAGAAAAACATCACAGGGTGGTGCGCATTGCATGGGTGTGTGTTACATTACATTCACGAGTAGGAGTGAGAAAAACATCACGGGGTGGTGCGCATTGCATGGGTGTGTGTTACATTACATTCACTAGTAGGAGTGAGAAAAACATCACGGGGTGGTGCGCATTGTATGGGTGTGTGTTACATTACATTCACTAGTAGGAGTGAGAAAAACATCACGGGGTGGTGCGCATTGTATGGGTGTGTGTTACATTACATTCACTAGTAGAGTGAGAAAAATATCACGGGGTGGTGTGCATTGTATGGGTGTGTGTTACATTACATTCACTAATAGGCGTGAGAAAAACATCACGGGGTGGTGCGCATTGTATGGGTGTGTGTTACATTAGATTCACTAGTAGGAGTGAGAAAAACATCGCGGGGTGGTGCGCATTGTATGGGTGTGTGTTACATGACATTCACTACTAGGAGTGAGAAAAACATCACGGGGTGGTGCGCATTGTTTGGGTGTGTGTTACATTACATTCACTAGTAGGAGTGAGAAAAACATCACGGGGGGGTGCGAATTGTATGGGTGTGTGTTACATTACATTCACTAGTAGGAGTGAGAAAAACATCACGGGGTGGTGCGCATTGTATGGGTGTGTGTTACATTACATTCACTAGTAGGAGTGAGAAAAACATCACGGGGTGGTGCGCATTGTATGGGTGTGTTTTACATTACATTCACTAGTAGGAGTGAGAAAAACATCACGGGGTGGTGCGCATTGTATGGGTGTGTGTTACATTACATTCACTAGTAGGAGTGAGAAAAACATCACGGGGTGGTGCGCATTGTATGGGTGTGTGTTACATTACATTCACTAGTAGGAGTGAGAAAAACATCACGGGGTGGTGCGCATTGTATGGGTGTGTGTTACATTACATTCACTAGTAGGAGTGAGAAAAACATTACGGGGTGGTGCGCATTGTATGGGTGTGTGTTACATTACAATCACTAGTAGGAGTGAGAAAAACATCACGGGGTGGTGCGCATTGTATGGGTCTGTGTTACATTACATTCACAAGTAGGAGTGAGAAAAACATCACGGGGTGGTTCGCATTTTATGGGTGTGTGTTACATTAGATTCACTAGTAGGAGTGAGAAAAACATCACGGGGTGGTGCGCATCGTATGGGTGTGTGTTACATTACATTCACTAGTAGGAGTGAGAAAAACATCACGGGGTGGTGCGCATTGTATGGGTGTGTGTTACATTACATTCACTAGTAGGAGTGAGAAAAACATCACGGGGTGGTGCGCATTGTATGGTTGTGTGTTACATTAGAGTCACTAGTAGGAGTGAGAAAAACATCACGGGGTGGTGCGCATTGTATGGGTGTGGTTTACATTACATTCACTAGTAGGAGTTAGAAAAACATCACGGGGTGGTGCGCATTGTATGGGTGTGTGTTACATTACATTCACCACTAGGAGGGAGAAAAACATCACGGTGTGGTGCGCATTGTATGGGTGTGTGTTACAGTACATTCACTAGTAGCAGTGAGAAAAACTTCACGGCGTGGTGCGCATTGTATGGGTGTGTGTTACATTACATTCACTAGTAGGAGTGAGAAAAACATCACGGGGTGGTGCGCATTGTATGGGTGTGTGTTACATTAGATTCACTAGTAGAAGTGAGAAAAACATCACGGGGTGGTGCGCATTGTATGGGTGTGTGTTACATTACATTCACTAGTAGGAGTGAGAAAAACATCACGGGGTGGAGCCCATTGTATGGGTGTGTGTTACATTACATTCACCACTAGGAGTGAGAAAAACATCATGGGGTGGTGCGCATTGTATGGGTGTGTGTTACATTACATTCAAGACTAGGAGTGAGAAAAACATCACGAGGCGATGCGCATTGTATGGGTGTGTGTGGCATTACATTCACTAGTAGGAGTGAGAAAAACATCACGGGGTGGTGCGCATTGTATGGGTGTGTGTTACGTTACATTCACAAGTAGGAGTGAGAAAAACATCACGGGGTGGTGCGCATTGTATGGGTGTGTGTTACATTACATTCACTAGTAGGAATGAGAAAAACATCACGGGGTGGTGCGCATTGTATGGGTGTATGTTACATTACATTCACTAGTAGGAGTGAGAAAAACATCACGGAGTGGTGCGCATTGTATGGGTGTCTGTTACATTACATTCACTAGTAGGAGTGAGAAAAACATCACGGGGTGGTGCGCATTGTATGGGTGTGTGTTACATTACATTCACTAGTAGGAGTGAGAAAAACATCAGGGGGTGGTGCGCATTGTATGGGTGTGTGTTACATTACATTCACTAGTAGGAGTGAGAAAAACATCACGGTGGGGTGCGCATTGTATGGGTGTGTGTTATGTTACATTCACTAGTAGGAGTGAGAAAAACATCACGTGGTGGTGCGCATTGTATTGGTGTGTGTTACATTACATTCACTAGGAGGAGTGAGAAAAACATCACCGGGTGGTGCGCATTGTGTGCGTGTGTGTTACACTACATTCACTAA
>NW_026948056.1:0-22240 GCF_034190915.1 Cavia porcellus
GGGTGGTGCGTATTGTATGGGTGTGTATTACATTAGATTCACTAGTAGGAGTGAGGAAAACATCACGGGGTGGTGCGCATTGTATGGGTGTGTGTTACATTAGATTCACTAGTAGGAGTGAGAAAAACATCACGGGGTGGTGCGCATTGTATGGGTGTGTCTTACATTAGATTCACTAGTAGGAGTGAGAAAAACATCACGGGGTGGTGCGCATTATATGGGTGTGTGTTACATTAGATTCACTAGTAGCAGTGAGAAAAACATCACGGGGTGGTGCGCATTGTATGGGTGTGTGTTACATTACATTCACTAGTAGGAGTGAGAAAAACATCACGGGGTGGTGCGCATTTTATGGGTGTGTGTTACATTACATTCACTAGTAGGAGTGAGAAAAACATCACGGGGAGGTTCGCATTGTATGGGTGTGTGTTACATTACATTCACTAGTAGCAGTGAGAAAACATCACGGGGTGGTGCGCATTGTATGGGTGTGTGTTACATTACATTCACTAGTAGGAGTGAGAAAAACATCACGGGGTGGTGCGCATTGTATGGGTGTGTGTTACATTACATTCACTAGTAGGAGTGAGAAAATCATCACGGGGTGGTGCGCATTGTATGGGTGTGTGTTACATTACATTCACTAGTAGCAGTGAGAAAAACATCACGGGGTGGTGCGCATTAATGGGTGTGTGTTACATTACGTTCACTAGTAGGAGTGAGAAAAACATCACGGGGTGGTGCGCATTGTATGGGTGTGTGTTACATTACGTTCACTAGTAGGAGTGAGAAAAACATCACGGGGTGGTGCGCATTGTATGGGTGTGTGTTACATTACATTCACTAGTAGGAGTGAGAAAACAGCACGGGGAGGTGCGCATTGTATGGGTGTGTTTTACGTTACATTTACTAGTAGGAGTGAGAAAAACATCACGGGGTGGTGCGCATTGTATGGGTGTGTGTTACGTTACGTTCACTAGTAGGAGTGAGAAAAACATCACGGGGTGGTGCGCATTGTATGGGTGTGTGTTACGTTACATTCTCTAGTAGGAGTGAGAAAAACATCACGGGGTGGTGCGCATTGTATGGGTGTGTGTTACATTAGATTCACTAGTAGGAGTGAGAAAAACATCACGGGGTGGTGCGCATTGTACGGGTGTGTGTTACATTAGATTCACTAGTAGGAGTGAGAAAAACATCACGGGGTGGTGCGCATTGTATGGGTGTGTGTTACATTAGATTCACTAGTAGGAGTGAGAAAAACATCACCGGGTGGTGCGCATTGTATGGGTGTGTGTTACATTACATTCACTAGTAGCAGTGAGAAAAACATCACGGGGTGGTGCGCATTGTATGGGTGTGTGTTACATTAGATTCACTAGTAAGAGTGAGAAAAACATCACGGGGTGGTGCGCATTGTATGGGTGTGTGTTACATTAGATTCACTAGTAAGTGTGAGAAAAACATCACGGGGTGGTGCACATTGTATGGGTGTGTGTTACATTATGTTCACTAGTAGGAGTGAGAAAAACATCACGGGGTGGTGCCCATTGTATGGGTGTGTGTTACATTAGATTCACTAGTAGGAGTGAGAAAAGCATCACGGGGTGGTGCGCATTGTATGGGTGTGTGTTACATTAGATTCACTAGTAGGAGTGAGAAAAACATCACGGGGTGGTGCGCATTGTATGGGTGTGTGTTACATTACATTGACTAGTAGGAGTGAGAAAACATCACGGGGTGGTGCGCATTCTATGGGTGTGTGTTACATTAGATTCACTAGTAGGAGTGAGAAAAACATCACGGGGTGGTGCGCATTGTATGGGTGTGTGTTACATTAGATTCACTAGTAGGAGTGAGATAAACATCACGGGGTGGTGCGCATTGTATGGGTGTGTGTTACATTAGATTCACTAGTAGGAGTGAGAAAAACATCACGGGGTGGTGCGCATTGTATGGGTGTGTGTTACATTACATTCACTAGTAGGAGTGAGAAAAACATCACGGGGTGGTGCGCATTTTATGGGTGTGTGTTACATTACATTCACTAGTAGGAGTGAGAAAAACATCACGGGGAGGTGCGCATTGTATGGGTGTGTGTTACATAACATTCACTAGTAGGAGTGACAAAAACATCACGGGGTGGTGCGCATTGTATGGGTGTGTGTTACATTACATTCACTAGTCGGAGTGAGAAAACATCACGGGGTGGTGCGCATTGTATGGGTGTGTGTTACATTAGATTCACTAGTAGGAGTTTGAAAAACATCACCGGGTGGTGCGCACGGTATGGGTGTGTGTTACATTTGATTCACTAGTAGCAATGAGAAAAACATCACGGGGTGGTGCGCATTGTATGGGTGTGTGTTACATTACATTCACTAGTAGCAGTGAGAAAAACATCACGGGGTGGTGCGCATTGTATGGGTGTGTGCTACATTACATTCACTAGTGGCAGTGAGAAAAACATCACGGGGTGGTGCGCATTGTATGGGTGTGTGTTACTTTACATTCACGAGTAGCAGTGAGAAAAACATCACGGGGTGGTGCGCATTGTATGGGTGTGTGTTACATTACATTCACTAGTAGGAGTGAGAAAAACATCACGGGGTGGTGCGTATTGTATGGGTGTGTATTACATTAGATTCACTAGTAGGAGTGAGGAAAACATCACGGGGTGGTGCGCATTGTATGGGTGTGTGTTACATTAGATTCACTAGTAGGAGTGAGAAAACATCACGGGGTGGTGCGCATTGTATGGGTGTGTCTTACATTAGATTCACTAGTAGGAGTGAGAAAAACATCACGGGGTGGTGCGCATTATATGGGTGTGTGTTACATTAGATTCACTAGTAGCAGTGAGAAAAACATCACGGGGTGGTGCGCATTGTATGGGTGTGTGTTACATTACATTCACTAGTAGGAGTGAGAAAAACATCACGGGGTGGTGCGCATTTTATGGGTGTGTGTTACATTACATTCACTAGTAGGAGTGAGAAAAACATCACGGGGAGGTGCGCATTGTATGGGTGTGTGTTACATTACATTCACTAGTAGCAGTGAGAAAAACATCACGGGGTGGTGCGCATTGTATGGGTGTGTGTTACATTACATTCACTAGTAGGAGTGAGAAAAACATCACGGGGTGGTGCGCATTGTATGGGTGTGTGTTACATTACATTCACTAGTAGGAGTGAGAAAATCATCACGGGGTGGTGCGCATTGTATGGGTGTGTGTTACATTACATTCACTAGTAGCAGTGAGAAAAACATCACGGGGTGGTGCGCATTAATGGGTGTGTGTTACATTACGTTCACTAGTAGGAGTGAGAAAAACATCACGGGGTGGTGCGCATTGTATGGGTGTGTGTTACATTACGTTCACTAGTAGGAGTGAGAAAAACATCACGGGGTGGTGCGCATTGTATGGGTGTGTGTTACATTACATTCACTAGTAGGAGTGAGAAAACAGCACGGGGAGGTGCGCATTGTATGGGTGTGTGTTACGTTACATTTACTAGTAGGAGTGAGAAAAACATCACGGGGTGGTGCGCATTGTATGGGTGTGTGTTACGTTACGTTCACTAGTAGGAGTGAGAAAAACATCACGGGGTGGTGCGCATTGTATGGGTGTGTGTTACGTTACATTCTCTAGTAGGAGTGAGAAAAACATCACGGGGTGGTGCGCATTGTATGGGTGTGTGTTACATTAGATTCACTAGTAGGAGTGAGAAAAACATCACGGGGTGGTGCGCATTGTACGGGTGTGTGTTACATTAGATTCACTAGTAGGAGTGAGAAAAACATCACGGGGTGGTGCGCATTGTATGGGTGTGTGTTACATTAGATTCACTAGTAGGAGTGAGAAAAACATCACCGGGTGGTGCGCATTGTATGGGTGTGTGTTACATTACATTAACTAGTAGCAGTGAGAAAAACATCACGGGGTGGTGCGCATTGTATGGGTGTGTGTTACATTAGATTCACTAGTAAGAGTGAGAAAAACATCACGGGGTGGTGCGCATTGTATGGGTGTGTGTTACATTAGATTCACTAGTAAGTGTGAGAAAAACATCACGGGGTGGTGCACATTGTATGGGTGTGTGTTACATTATGTTCACTAGTAGGAGTGAGAAAAACATCACGGGGTGGTGCGCATTGTATGGGTGTGTGTTACATTAGATTCACTAGAAGGAGTGAGAAAAACATCACGGGGTGGTGCACATTGTATGGGTGTGTGTTACGTTACATTCACTAGTAGGAGTGAGAAAAACATCACGGGGTGGTGCGCATTGTATGGGTGTGTGTTACGTTACATTCACTAGTAGGAGTGAGAAAAACATCACGGGGTGGTGCGCATTGTATGGGTGTGTGTTACGTTACATTCTCTGGTAGGAGTGAGAAAAACATCACGGGGTGGTGCGCATTGTATGGGTGTGTGTTACATTAGATTCACTAGTAGAAGTGAGAAAAACATCACGGGGTGGTGCGCATTGTATGGGTGTGTGTTACATTAGATTCACTAGTAGGAGTGAGAAAAACATCACGGGGTGGTGCGCATTGTATGGGTGTGTGTTAAATTAGATTCACTAGTAGGAGTGAGAAAAACATCACGGGGTGGTGTGCATTGTATGGGTGTGTGTTACATTAGATTCACGAGTAGGAGTGAGAAAAACATCACGGGGTGGTGCGCATTGTATGGGTGTGTGTTACATTACATTCACTAGTAGCAGTGAGAGAAACATCACGGGGTGGTGCGCATTGTATGGGTGTGTGTTACATTAGATTCACTAGTAGGAGTGAGAAAACATCATGGGGTGGTGCGCATTGTATGGGTGTGTGTTACATTACGTTCACTAGTAGGAGTGAGAAAAACATCACGGGGTGGTGCGCATTGTATGGGTGTGTGTTACATTACGTTCACTAGTAGGAGTGAGAAAAACATCACGGGGTGGTGCGCATTGTATGGGTGTGTGTTACATTACGTTCACTAGTAGGAGTGAGAAAAACATCACGGGGTGGTGCACATTGTATGGGTGTGTTACATTAGATTCACTAGTAGGAGTGAGAAAAACAGCACGGGGAGGTGCGCATTGTATGGGTGTGTGTTACGTTACATTCACTAGTAGGAGTGAGAAAAACATCACGGGGTGGTGCGCATTGTATGGGTGTGTGTTACGTTACATTCACTAGTAGGAGTGAGAAAAACATCACGGGGTGGTGCGCATTGTATGGGTGTGTGTTACGTTACATTCTCTAGTAGGAGTGAGAAAAACATCACGGGGTGGTGCGCATTGTATGGGTGTGTGTTACATTAGATTCACTAGTAGGAGTGAGAAAAACATCACAGGGTGGTGTGCATTGTATGGGTGTGTGTTACATTACATTCACTAGTAGGAGTGAGAAAAACATCACGGGGTGGTGCGCACTTTATGGGTGTGTGTTACATTACATTCACTAGTAGGAGTGAGAAAAACATCACGGGGAGGTGCGCATTGTATGGGTGTGTGTTACATTACATTCACTAGTAGGAGTGACAAAAACATCACGGGGTGGTGCGCATTGTATGGGTGTGTGTTACATTAGATTCACTAGTAGGAGTGAGAAAAACATCACCGGGTGGTGCGCATTGTATGGGTGTGTGTTACATTTGATTCACTAGTAGCAGTGAGAAAAACATCACGGGGTGGTGCGCATTGTATGGGTGTGTGTTACATTACATTCACTAGTAGCAGTGAGAAAAACATCACGGGGTGGTGCGCATTGTATGGGTGTGTGTTACATTACATTCACTAGTGGCAGTGAGAAAAACATCACGGGGTGGTGCGCATTGTATGGGTGTGTGTTACATTACATTCACGAGTAGCAGTGAGAAAAACATCATGGGGTGGTGCGCATTGTATGGGTGTGTGTTACATTACATTCACTAGTAGGAGTGAGAAAAACATCACGGGGTGGTGCGCATTGTATGGATGTGTGTTACATTAGATTCACTAGTAGGAGTGACAAAAACATCACGGGGTGGTGCGCATTGTATGGATGTGTGTTACATTAGATTCACTATTAGGAGTGAGAAAACATCACGGGGTGGTGCGCATTGTATGGGTGTGTGTTACATTACATTCACTAGTAGGAGTGAGAAAAACATCACGGGGTGGTGCGCATTGTATGGGTGTGTGTTACATTAGATTCACTAGTAGGAGTGAGAAAAACATCACGGGGTGGTGCGCATTGTATGGGTGTGTGTTACATTAGATTCACTAGTAGGAGTGAGAAAAACATAACGCGGTGGTGTGCATTGTATGGGTGTGTGTTACATTAGATTCACTAGTAGGAGTGAGGAAAACATCACGGGGTGGTGCGCATTGTATGGGTGTGTGTTACATTAGATTCACTAGTAGGAGTGAGAAAAACATCACGGGGTGGTGCGCATTGTATGGGTGTGTGTTACATTAGATTCACTAGTAGGAGTGAGAAAAACATCACGGGGTGGTGCGCATTGTATGGGTGTGTGTTACATTACATTCACTAGTAGGAGTGAGAAAAACATCACGGGGTGGTGCGCATTTTATGGGTGTGTGTTACATTACATTCACTAGTAGGAGTGAGAAAAACATCACGGGGAGGTGCGCATTGTATGGGTGTGTGTTACATTACATTCACTAGTAGGAGTGACAAAAACATCACGGGGTGCTGCGCATTGTATGGGTGTGTGTTACATTACATTCACTAGTAGGAGTGAGAAAAACATCACGGGTTGGTGCGCATTGTATGGGTGTGTGTTACATTACATTCACTAGTAGGAGTGAGAAAATCATCACGGGGTGGTGCGCATTGTATGGGTGTGTGTTACATTACATTCACTAGTAGCAGTGAGAAAAACATCACGGGGTGGTGCGCATTGTATGGGTGTGTGTTACATTACATTCACTAGTAGGAGTGAGAAAAACATCACGGGTTGGTGCGCATTGTATGGGTGTGTGTTACATTACGTTCACTAGTAGGAGTGAGAAAAACATCACGGGGTGGTGCGCATTGTATGGGTGTGTGTTACATTAGATTCACTAGTAGGAGTGAGAAAAACATCACGGGGTGGTGCGCATTGTATGGGTGTGTGTTACATTAGATTCACTAGTAGGAGTGAGAAAAACATCACGGGGTGGTGCGCATTGTATGGGTGTGTGTTACATTAGATTCACTAGTAGGAGTGAGAAAAACATGACCGGGTGGTGCGCATTGTATGGGTGTGTGTTACATTACATTCACTAGTAGCAGTGAGAAAAACATCACGGGGTGGTGCGCATTGTATGGGTGTGTGTTACATTACATTCACTAGTAGGAGTGAGAAAAACATCACGGGGTGGTGCGCATTGTATGGGTGTGTGTTACATTACATTCACTAGTAGCAGTGAGAAAAACATCACGGGGTGGTGCGCATTGTATGGGTGTGTGTTACATTACATTCACTAGTAGGAGTGAGAAAAACATCACGGGATGGTGCGCATTGTATGGGTGTGTGTTACATTACATTCACTAGTAGGAGTGAGAAAAACATCACGGGCTGGTGCGCATTGTATCAGTGTGTGTTACATTACATTCACTAGTAGGAGTGAGAAAAACATCACGGGGTGGTGCGCATTGTATGGGTGTGTGTTACATTACATTCACTAGTAGGAGTGAGAAAAACATCACGGGGTGGTGCGCATTTTATGGGTGTGTGTTACATTAGATTCACTAGTAGGAGTGAGAAAAACATCACGGGGTGGTGCGCATTGTATGGGTGTGTGTTACATTAGATTCACTATTAGGAGTGAGAAAACATCACGGGGTGGTGCGCATTGTATGGGTGTGTGTTACATTACATTCACTAGTAGGAGTGAGAAAAACATCACGGGGTGGTGCGCATTGTATGGGTGTGTGTTACATTAGATTCACTAGTAAGAGTGAGAAAAACATCACGGGGTGGTGCGCATTGTATGGGTGTGTGTTACATTAGATTCACTAGTAGGTGTGAGAAAAACATCACGGGGTGGTGCGCATTGTATGGGTGTGTGTTACATTAGATTCACTAGAAGGAGTGAGAAAAACATCACGGGGTGGTGCGCATTGTATTGTTGTGTGTTACGTTACATTCACTAGTAGGAGTGAGAAAAACATCACGGGGTGGTGCGCATTGTATGGGTGTGTGTTACGTTACATTCACTACTAGGAGTGAGAAAAACATCACGGGGTGGTGCGCATTGTATGGGTGTGTGTTACGTTACATTCTCTAGTAGGAGTGAGAAAAACATCACGGGGTGGTGCGCATTGTATGGGTGTGTGTTACATTAGATTCACTTGTAGAAGTGAGAAAAACATCACGGGGTGGTGCGCATTGTATGGGTGTGTGTTACATTAGATTCACTAGTGGGAGTGAGAAAAACATCACGGGGTGGTGCGCATTGTATGGGTGTGTGTTCAATTAGATTCACTAGTAGGAGTGAGAAAAACATCACGGGGTGGTGCGCATTGTATGGGTGTGTGTTACGTTACATTCACTAGTAGGAGTGAGAAAAACATCACGGGGTGGTGCGCATTGTATGGGTGTGTGTTACATTAGATTCACTAGTAGGAGTGAGAAAAACAGCACGGGGAGGTGCGCATTGTATGGGTGTGTGTTACGTTACATTCACTAGTAGGAGTGAGAAAAACATCACGGGGTGGTGCGCATTGTATGGGTGTGTGTTACGTTACATTCACTAGTAGCAGTGAGAAAAACATCACGGGGTGGTGCGCATTGTATGGGTGTGTGTTCCATTACATTCACTATTAGCAGTGAGAAAATCATCACGGGGTGGTGCGCATTGTATGGGTGTGTGTTACATTAGATTCACTAGTAGCAGTGAGAAAAACATCATGGGGAGGTGCGCATTGTATGGGTGTGTGGTACATTAGATTCACTAGTAGTAGTGAGAAAAACATCACGGGGTGGTGCGCATTGTATGGGTGTGTGTTACATTAGATTCACTAGTAGCAGTGAGAAAAACATCACGGGGTGGTGCGCATTGTATGGGTGTGTGTTACATTACATTCACTAGTAGCAGTGAGAAAAACATCACGGGGTGGTGCGCATTGTATGGGTGTGTTTTACATTACATTCACTAGTAGCAGTGAGAAAAACATCACGGGGTGGTGCGCATTGTATGGGTGTGTGTTACATTACATTCACTAGTAGGAGTGAGAAAAACATCACGGGGTGGTGCGCATTGTATGGGTGTGTGTTACATTACATTCACTAGTAGGAGTGAGAAAAACATCACGGGGTGGTGCGCATTGTATGGGTGTGTGTTACATTAGATTCACTAGTAGGAGTGAGAAAAACATCACGGGGTGGTGTGCATTGTATGGGTGTGTGTTACATTACATTCACTAGTAGGAGTGAGAAAAACATCACGGGGTGGTGCGCATTGTATGGGTGTGTGTTACATTACATTCACTAGTAGGAGTGAGAAAAACATCACGGGGTGGTGCGCATTGTATGGGTGTGTGTTACATTACATTCACAAGTAGGAGTGAGAAAAAACATCACGGGGTGGTGCGCATTGTATGGGTGTGTGTTACATTACATTCACTAGTAGGAGTGAGAAAAACATCACGGGGTGGTGCGCATTGTATGGGTGTGTGTTACATTAGATTCACTAGTAGGAGTGAGAAAAACATCACGGGGCGGTGCGCATTGTATGGGTGTGTGTTACATTAGATTCACTAGTAGGAGTGAGAAAAACATCACGGGGTGGTGCGCATTGTATGGGTGTGTGTTACGTTACGTTCACTAGTAGGAGTGAGAAAAACATCACGGGGTGGTGCGCATTGTATGGGTGTGTGTTACGTTACGTTCACTAGTAGGAGTGAGAAAAACATCACGGGGTGGTGCGCATTGTATGGGTGTGTGTTACGTTACATTCTCTAGTAGGAGTGAGAAAAACATCACGGGGTGGTGCGCATTGTATGGGTGTGTGTTACATTAGATTCACTAGTAGGAGTGAGAAAAACATCACGGGGTGGTGCGCATTGTATGGGTGTGTGTTACATTAGATTCACTAGTAGGAGTGAGAAAAACATCACGGGGTGGTGCGCATTGTATGGGTGTGTGTTACATTAGATTCACTAGTAGGAGTGAGAAAAACATCACCGGGTGGTGCGCATTGTATGGGTGTGTGTTACATTACATTCACTAGTAGCAGTGAGAAAAACATCACGGGGTGGTGCGCATTGTATGGGTGTGTGTTACATTAGATTCACTAGTAAGAGTGAGAAAAACATCACGGGGTGGTGCGCATTGTATGGGTGTGTGTTACATTAGATTCACTAGTAAGTGTGAGAAAAACATCACGGGGTGGTGCACATTGTATGGGTGTGTGTTACATTATGTTCACTAGTAGGAGTGAGAAAAACATCACGGGGTGGTGCGCATTGTATGGGTGTGTGTTACATTAGATTCACTAGAAGGAGTGAGAAAAACATCACGGGGTGGTGCACATTGTATGGGTGTGTGTTACGTTACATTCACTAGTAGGAGTGAGAAAAACATCACGGGGTGGTGCGCATTGTATGGGTGTGTGTTACGTTACATTCACTAGTAGGAGTGAGAAAAACATCACGGGGTGGTGCGCATTGTATGGGTGTGTGTTACGTTACATTCTCTGGTAGGAGTGAGAAAAACATCACGGGGTGGTGCGCATTGTATGGGTGTGTGTTACATTAGATTCACTAGTAGAAGTGAGAAAAACATCACGGGGTGGTGCGCATTGTATGGGTGTGTGTTACATTAGATTCACTAGTAGGAGTGAGAAAAACATCACGGGGTGGTGCGCATTGTATGGGTGTGTGTTAAATTAGATTCACTAGTAGGAGTGAGAAAAACATCACGGGGTGGTGTGCATTGTATGGTTGTGTGTTACATTACATTCACGAGTAGGAGTGAGAAAAACATCACGGGGTGGTGCGCATTGTATGGGTGTGTGTTACATTACATTCACTAGTAGCAGTGAGAGAAACATCACGGGGTGGTGCGCATTGTATGGGTGTGTGTTACATTAGATTCACTAGTAGGAGTGAGAAAACATCACGGGGTGGTGCGCATTGTATGGGTGTGTGTTACATTACGTTCACTAGTAGGAGTGAGAAAAACATCACGGGGTGGTGCGCATTGTATGGGTGTGTGTTACATTACGTTCACTAGTAGGAGTGAGAAAAACATCACGGGGTGGTGCGCATTGTATGGGTGTGTGTTACATTACGTTCACTAATAGGAGTGAGAAAAACATCACGGGGTGGTGCGCATTGTATGGGTGTGTGTTACATTACGTTCACTAGTAGGAGTGAGAAAAACATCACGGGGTGGTGCGCATTGTATGGGTGTGTGTTACATTACGTTCACTAGTAGCAGTGAGAGAAACATCACGGGGTGGTGCGCATTGTATGGGTGTGTGTTACATTACGTTCACTAGTAGGAGTGAGAAAAACATCACGGGGTGGTGCGCATTGTATGGGTGTGTGTTACATTACGTTCACTAGTAGGAGTGAGAAAAACATCACGGGGTGGTGCGCATTGTATGGGTGTGTGTTACATTACGTTCACTAGTAGGAGTGAGAAAAACATCACGGGGTGGTGCACATTGTATGGGTGTGTGTTACATTAGATTCACTAGTAGGAGTGAGAAAAACAGCACGGGGAGGTGCGCATTGTATGGGTGTGTGTTACGTTACATTCATTAGTAGGAGTGAGAAAAACATCACGGGGTGGTGCGCATTGTATGGGTGTGTGTTACGTTACATTCACTAGTAGGAGTGAGAAAAACATCACGGGGTGGTGCGCATTGTATGGGTGTGTGTTACGTTACATTCACTAGTAGGAGTGAGAAAAACATCACGGGGTGGTGCGCATTGTATGGGTGTGTGTTACATTAGATTCACTAGTAGGAGTGAGAAAAACAGCACGGGGTGGTGCGCATTGTATGGGTGTGTGTTACATTAGATTCACTAGTAGGAGTGAGAAAAACATCACGGGGTGGTGCGCATTGTATGGGTGTGTGTTACATTACGTTCACTAGTAGGAGTGAGAAAAACATCACGGGGTGGTGCGCATTGTATGGGTGTGTGTTACATTAGATTCACTAGTAGGAGTGAGAAAACAGCACGGGGAGGTGCGCATTGTATGGGTGTGTGTTACATTAGATTCACTAGTAGGAGTGAGAAAAACATCACGGGGTGGTGCGCATTGTATGGGTGTGTGTTACATTAGATTCACTAGTAGGAGTGAGAAAAACATCACGGGGTGGTGCGCATTGTATGGGTGTGTGTTACATTACATTCACTAGTAGGAGTGAGAAAAACATCACGGGGTGGTGCGCATTTTATGGGTGTGTGTTACATTACATTCACTAGTAGGAGTGAGAAAAACATCACGGGGAGGTGCGCATTGTATGGGTGTGTGTTACATTACATTCACTAGTAGGAGTGACAAAAACATCACGGGGTGCTGCGCATTGTATGGGTGTGTGTTATATTACATTCACTAGTAGGAGTGAGAAAAACATCACGGGTTGGTGCGCATTGTATGGGTGTGTGTTACATTACATTCACTAGTAGGAGTGAGAAAATCATCACGGGGTGGTGCGCATTGTATGGGTGTGTGTTACATTACATTCACTAGTAGGAGTGAGAAAAACATCACGGGGTGGTGCGCATTGTATGGGTGTGTGTTACATTACATTCACTAGTAGGAGTGAGAAAAACATCACGGGTTGGTGCGCATTGTATGGGTGTGTGTTACATTACGTTCACTAGTAGGAGTGAGAAAAACATCACGGGGTGGTGCGCATTGTATGGGTGTGTGTTACATTAGATTCACTAGCAGGAGTGAGAAAACAGCACGGGGAGGTGCGCATTGTATGGGTGTGTGTTACGTTACATTCACTAGTAGGAGTGAGAAAAACATCACGGGGTGGTGCGCATTGTATGGGTGTGTGTTACGTTACATTCACTAGTAGGAGTGAGAAAAACATCACGGGGTGGTGCGCATTGTATGGGTGTGTGTTACGTTACATTCTCTAGTAGGAGTGAGAAAAACATCACGTGGTGGTGCGCATTGTATGGGTGTGTGTTACATTAGATTCACTAGTAGGAGTGAGAAAAACATCACGGGGTGGTGCGCATTGTATGGGTGTGTGTTACATTAGATTCACTAGTAGGAGTGAGAAAAACATCACGGGGTGGTGCGCATTGTATGGGTGTGTGTTACATTAGATTCACTAGTAGGAGTGAGAAAAACATGACCGGGTGGTGCGCATTGTATGGGTGAGTGTTACATTACATTCACTAGTAGCAGTGAGAAAAACATCACGGGGTGGTGCGCATTGTATGGGTGTGTGTTACATTACATTCACTAGTAGGAGTGAGAAAAACATCACAGGGTGGTGCGCATTGTATGGGTGTGTGTTACATTACATTCACTAGTAGCAGTGAGAAAAACATCACGGGGTGGTGCGCATTGTATGGGTGTGTGTTACATTACATTCACTAGTAGGAGTGAGAAAAACATCACGGGATGGTGCGCATTGTATGGGTGTGTGTTACATTACATTCACTAGTAGGAGTGAGAAAAACATCACGGGCTGGTGCGCATTGTATGGGTGTGTGTTACATTACATTCACTAGTAGGAGTGAGAAAAACATCACGGGGTGGTGCGCATTGTATGGGTGTGTGTTACATTACATTCACTAGTAGGAGTGAGAAAAACATCACGGGGTGGTGCGCATTTTATGGGTGTGTGTTACATTAGATTCACTAGTAGGAGTGAGAAAAACATCACGGGGTGGTGCTCATTGTATGGGTGTGTGTTACATTAGATTCACTATTAGGAGTGAGAAAACATCACGGGGTGGTGCGCATTGTATGGGTGTGTGTTACATTACATTCACTAGTAGGAGTGAGAAAAACATCACGGGGTGGTGCGCATTGTATGGGTGTGTGTTACATTAGATTCACTAGTAAGAGTGAGAAAAACATCACGGGGTGGTGCGCATTGTATGGGTGTGTGTTACATTAGATTCACTAGTAGGTGTGAGAAAAACATCACGGGGTGGTGCACATTGTATGGGTGTGTGTTACATTATGTTCACTAGTAGGAGTGAGAAAAACATCACGGGGTGGTGCGCATTGTATGGGTGTGTGTTACATTAGATTCACTAGAAGGAGTGAGAAAAACATCACGGGGTGGTGCGCATTGTATTGTTGTGTGTTACGTTACATTCACCAATAGGAGTGAGAAAAACATCACGGGGTGGTGCGCATTGTATGGGTGTGTGTTACGTTACATTCACTACTAGGAGTGAGAAAAACATCACGGGGTGGTGCGCATTGTATGGGTGTGTGTTACGTTACATTCTCTAGTAGGAGTGAGAAAAACATCAGGGGTGGTGCGCATTGTATGGGTGTGTGTTACATTAGATTCACTTGTAGAAGTGAGAAAAACATCACGGGGTGGTGCGCATTGTATGGGTGTGTGTTACATTAGATTCACTAGTGGGAGTGAGAAAAACATCACGGGGTGGTGCGCATTGTATGGGTGTGTGTTCAATTAGATTCACTAGTAGGAGTGCGAAAAACATCACGGGGTGGTGCGCATTGTATGGGTGTGTGTTACAATAGATTCACTAGTAGGAGTGAGAAAAACATCACGGGGTGGTGCGCATTGTATGGGTGTGTGTTAAATTAGATTCACTAGTAGGAGTGAGAAAAACATCACGGGATGGTGCGCATTGTATGGGTGTGTGTTACATTACATTCACTAGTAGGAGTGAGAAAAACATCACGGGCTGGTGCGCATTGTATGGGTGTGTGTTACATTATGTTCACTAGTAGGAGTGAGAAAAACATCACGGGATGGTGCGCATTGTATGGGTGTGTGTTACATTACATTCACTAGTAGGAGTGAGAAAAAATCACGGGCTGGTGCGCATTGTATGGGTGTGTGTTACATTACATTCACTAGTAGGAGTGAGAAAAACATCACGGGGTGGTGCGCATTGTATGGGTGTGTGTTACATTACATTCACTAGTAGGAGTGAGAAAAACATCACGGGGTGGTGCGCATTTTATGGGTGTGTGTTACATTAGATTCACTAGTAGGAGTGAGAAAAACATCACGGGGTGGTGCTCATTGTATGGGTGTGTGTTACATTAGATTCACTATTAGGAGTGAGAAAACATCACGGGGTGGTGCGCATTGTATGGGTGTGTGTTACATTACATTCACTAGTAGGAGTGAGAAAAACATCACGGGGTGGTGCGCATTGTATGGGTGTGTGTTACATTAGATTCACTAGTAAGAGTGAGAAAAACATCACGGGGTGGTGCGCATTGTATGGGTGTGTGTTACATTAGATTCACTAATAGGTGTGAGAAAAACATCACGGGGTGGTGCACATTGTATGGGTGTGTGATACATTATGTTCACTAGTAGGAGTGAGAAAAACATCACGGGGTGGTGCGCATTGTATGGGTGTGTGTTACATTAGATTCACTAGTAAGAGTGAGAAAAACATCACGGGGTGGTGCGCATTGTATGGGTGTGTGTTACATTAGATTCACTAGTAGGTGTGAGAAAAACATCACGGGGTGGTGCACATTGTATGGGTGTGTGTTACATTATGTTCACTAGTAGGAGTGAGAAAAACATCACGGGGTGGTGCGCATTGTATGGGTGTGTGTTACATTAGATTCACTAGAAGGAGTGAGAAAAACATCACGGGGTGGTGCGCATTGTATTGTTGTGTGTTACGTTACATTCACCAATAGGAGTGAGAAAAACATCACGGGGTGGTGCGCATTGTATGGGTGTGTGTTACGTTACATTCACTACTAGGAGTGAGAAAAACATCACGGGGTGGTGCGCATTGTATGGGTGTGTGTTACGTTACATTCTCTAGTAGGAGTGAGAAAAACATCACGGGGTGGTGCGCATTGTATGGGTGTGTGTTACATTAGATTCACTTGTAGAAGTGAGAAAAACATCACGGGGTGGTGCGCATTGTATGGGTGTGTGTTACATTAGATTCACTAGTGGGAGTGAGAAAAACATCACGGGGTGGTGCGCATTGTATGGGTGTGTGTTCAATTAGATTCACTAGTAGGAGTGCGAAAAACATCACGGGGTGGTGCGCATTGTATGGGTGTGTGTTACAATAGATTCACTAGTAGGAGTGAGAAAAACATCACGGGGTGGTGCGCATTGTATGGGTGTGTGTTAAATTAGATTCACTAGTAGGAGTGCGAAAAACATCACGGGGTGGTGCGCATTGTATGGGTGTGTGTTACGTTACATTCACTAGTAGGAGTGAGAAAAACATCACGGGGTGGTGCGCATTGTATGGGTGTGTGTTACGTTACATTCTCTAGTAGGAGTGAGAAAAACATCACGTGGTGGTGCGCATTGTATGGGTGTGTGTTACATTAGATTCACTAGTAGGAGTGAGAAAAACATCACGGGGTGGTGCGCATTGTATGGGTGTGTGTTACATTAGATTCACTAGTAGGAGTGAGAAAAACATCACGGGGTGGTGCGCATTGTATGGGTGTGTGTTACATTAGATTCACTAGTAGGAGTGAGAAAAACATGACCGGGTGGTGCGCATTGTATGGGTGAGTGTTACATTACATTCACTAGTAGCAGTGAGAAAAACATCACGGGGTGGTGCGCATTGTATGGGTGTGTGTTACATTACATTCACTAGTAGGAGTGAGAAAAACATCACGGGGTGGTGCGCATTGTATGGGTGTGTGTTACATTACATTCACTAGTAGCAGTGAGAAAAACATCACGGGGTGGTGCGCATTGTATGGGTGTGTGTTACATTACATTCACTAGTAGGAGTGAGAAAAACATCACGGGATGGTGCGCATTGTATGGGTGTGTGTTACATTACATTCACTAGTAGGAGTGAGAAAAACATCACGGGCTGGTGCGCATTGTATGGGTGTGTGTTACATTACATTCACTAGTAGGAGTGAGAAAAACATCACGGGGTGGTGCGCATTGTATGGGTGTGTGTTACATTACATTCACTAGTAGGAGTGAGAAAAACATCACGGGGTGGTGCGCATTTTATGGGTGTGTGTTACATTAGATTCACTAGTAGGAGTGAGAAAAACATCACGGGGTGGTGCTCATTGTATGGGTGTGTGTTACATTAGATTCACTATTAGGAGTGAGAAAACATCACGGGGTGGTGCGCATTGTATGGGTGTGTGTTACATTACATTCACTAGTAGGAGTGAGAAAAACATCACGGGGTGGTGCGCATTGTATGGGTGTGTGTTACATTAGATTCACTAGTAAGAGTGAGAAAAACATCACGGGGTGGTGCGCATTGTATGGGTGTGTGTTACATTAGATTCACTAGTAGGTGTGAGAAAAACATCACGGGGTGGTGCACATTGTATGGGTGTGTGTTACATTATGTTCACTAGTAGGAGTGAGAAAAACATCACGGGGTGGTGCGCATTGTATGGGTGTGTGTTACATTAGATTCACTAGAAGGAGTGAGAAAAACATCACGGGGTGGTGCGCATTGTATTGTTGTGTGTTACGTTACATTCACCAATAGGAGTGAGAAAAACATCACGGGGTGGTGCGCATTGTATGGGTGTGTGTTACGTTACATTCACTACTAGGAGTGAGAAAAACATCACGGGGTGGTGCGCATTGTATGGGTGTGTGTTACGTTACATTCTCTAGTAGGAGTGAGAAAAACATCACGGGGTGGTGCGCATTGTATGGGTGTGTGTTACATTAGATTCACTTGTAGAAGTGAGAAAAACATCACGGGGTGGTGCGCATTGTATGGGTGTGTGTTACATTAGATTCACTAGTGGGAGTGAGAAAAACATCACGGGGTGGTGCGCATTGTATGGGTGTGTGTTAAATTAGATTCACTAGTAGGAGTGCGAAAAACATCACGGGGTGGTGCGCATTGTATGGGTGTGTGTTACAATAGATTCACTAGTAGGAGTGAGAAAAACATCACGGGGTGGTGCGCATTGTATGGGTGTGTGTTAAATTAGATTCACTAGTAGGAGTGAGAAAAACATCACGGGATGGTGCGCATTGTATGGGTGTGTGTTACATTACATTCACTAGTAGGAGTGAGAAAAACATCACGGGCTGGTGCGCATTGTATGGGTGTGTGTTACATTACATTCACTAGTAGGAGTGAGAAAAACATCACGGGGTGGTGCGCATTGTATGGGTGTGTGTTACATTACATTCACTAGTAGGAGTGAGAAAAACATCACGGGGTGGTGCGCATTTTATGGGTGTGTGTTACATTAGATTCACTAGTAGGAGTGAGAAAAACATCACGGGGTGGTGCTCATTGTATGGGTGTGTGTTACATTAGATTCACTATTAGGAGTGAGAAAACATCACGGGGTGGTGCGCATTGTATGGGTGTGTGTTACATTACATTCACTAGTAGCAGTGAGAAAAACATCACGGGGTGGTGCGCATTGTATGGGTGTGTGTTACATTACATTCACTAGTAAGAGTGAGAAAAACATCACGGGGTGGTGCGCATTGTATGGGTGTGTGTTACATTAGATTCACTAGTAGGTGTGAGAAAAACATCACGGGGTGGTGCACATTGTATGGGTGTGTGTTACATTATGTTCACTAGTAGGAGTGAGAAAAACATCACGGGGTGGTGCGCATTGTATGGGTGTGTGTTACATTAGATTCACTAGTAAGAGTGAGAAAAACATCACGGGGTGGTGCGCATTGTATGGGTGTGTGTTACATTAGATTCACTAGTAGGTGTGAGAAAAACATCACGGGGTGGTGCACATTGTATGGGTGTGTGTTACATTATGTTCACTAGTAGGAGTGAGAAAAACATCACGGGGTGGTGCGCATTGTATGGGTGTGTGTTACATTAGATTCACTAGAAGGAGTGAGAAAAACATCACGGGGTGGTGCGCATTGTATTGTTGTGTGTTACGTTACATTCACCAATAGGAGTGAGAAAAACATCACGGGGTGGTGCGCATTGTATGGGTGTGTGTTACGTTACATTCACTACTAGGAGTGAGAAAAACATCACGGGGTGGTGCGCATTGTATGGGTGTGTGTTACGTTACATTCTCTAGTAGGAGTGAGAAAAACATCACGGGGTGGTGCGCATTGTATGGGTGTGTGTTACATTAGATTCACTTGTAGAAGTGAGAAAAACATCACGGGGTGGTGCGCATTGTATGGGTGTGTGTTACATTAGATTCACTAGTGGGAGTGAGAAAAACATCACGGGGTGGTGCGCATTGTATGGGTGTGTGTTCAATTAGATTCACTAGTAGGAGTGCGAAAAACATCACGGGGTGGTGCGCATTGTATGGGTGTGTGTTACAATAGATTCACTAGTAGGAGTGAGAAAAACATCACGGGGTGGTGCGCATTGTATGGGTGTGTGTTAAATTAGATTCACTAGTAGGAGTGAGAAAAACATCACGGGGTGGTGCGCATTGTATGGGTGTGTGTTACATTACATTCACTAGTAGCAGTGAGAGAAACATCACGGGGTGGTGCGCATTGTATGGGTCTGTGTTACATTAGATTCACTAGTAGGAGTGAGAAAACATCACGGGGTGGTGCGCATTGTATGGGTGTGTGTTACATTACGTTCACTAGTAGGAGTGAGAAAAACATCACGGGGTCGTGCGCATTGTATGGGTGTGTGTTACATTACGTTCACTAGTAGGAGTGAGAAAAACATCACGGGGTGGTGCGCATTGTATGGGTGTGTGTTACATTACGTTCACTAGTAGGAGTGAGAAAAACATCACGGGGTGGTGCGCATTGTATGGGTGTGTGTTACATTAGATTCACTAGTAGGAGTGAGAAAAACAGCACGGGGAGGTGCGCATTGTATGGGTGTGTATTACGTTACATTCACTAGTAGGAGTGAGAAAAACATCACGGGGTGGTGCGCATTGTATGGGTGTGTGTTACGTTACATTCACTAGTAGCAGTGAGAAAAACATCACGGGGTGGTGCGCATTGTATGGGTGTGTGTTCCATTACATTCACTATTAGCAGTGAGAAAATCATCACGGGGTGGTGCGCATTGTATGGGTGTGTGTTACATTAGATTCACTAGTAGCAGTGAGAAAAACATCACGGGGTGGTGCGCATTGTATGGGTGTGTGTTACATTAGATTCACTAGTAGCAGTGAGAAAAACATCACGGGGTGGTGCGCATTTTATGGGTGTGTGTTACATTACATTCACTAGTAGGAGTGAGAAAAACATCACGGGGAGGTGCGCATTGTATGGGTGTGTGTTACATTACATTCACTAGTAGGAGTGAGAAAAACATCACGGGGTGGTGCGCATTGTATGGGTGTGTGTTACATTAGATTCACTAGTAGGAGTGAGAAAAACATCACGGGGTGGTGCGCATTGTATGGGTGTGTGTTACATTAGATTCACTAGTAGGAGTGAGAAAAACATCACCGGGTGGTGCGCATTGTATGGGTGTGTGTTACATTTGATTCACTAGTAGGAGTGAGAAAAACATCACGGGGTGGTGCGCATTGTATGGGTGTGTGCTACATTACTTTCACTAGTGGCAGTGAGAAAAACATCACGGGGTGGTGCACATTGTATGGGTGTGTGTTACATTACATTCACGAGTAGCAGTGAGAAAAACATCACGGGGTGGTGCGCATTGTATGGGTGTGTGTTACATTACATTCACTAGTAGGAGTGAGAAAAACATCACGGGGTGGTGCGCATTGTATGGGTGTGTGTTACATTAGATTCACTAGTAGGAGTGAGAAAAACATCACGGGGTGGTGCGCATTGTATGGGTGTGTGTTACATTAGATTCACTATTAGGAGTGAGAAAACATCACGGGGTGGTGTGCATTGTATGGGTGTGTGTTACATTACATTCACTAGTAGGAGTGAGAAAAACATCACGGGGTGGTGCGCATTGTATGGGTGTGTGTTACATTAGATTCACTAGTAGGAGTGAGAAAAACATCACGCGGTGGTGCGCATTGTATGGGTGTGTGTTACATTAGATTCACTGGTAGGAGTGAGGAAAACATCACGGGGTGGTGCGCATTGTATGGGTGTGTGTTACATTAGATTCACTAGTAGGAGTGAGAAAAACATCACGGGGTGGTGCGCATTGTATGGGTGTGTGTTACATTAGATTCACTAGTAGGAGTGAGAAAAACATCACGGGGTGGTGCGCATTGTATGGGTGTGTGTTACATTAGATTCACTAGTAGGAGTGAGAAAAACATCACGGGGTGGTGCGCATTGTATGGGTGTGTGTTACATTACATTCACTAGTAGGAGTGAGAAAACATCACGGGGTTGTGCGCATTTTATGGGTGTGTGTTACATTACATTCACTAGTAGGAGTGAGAAAAACATCACGGGGAGGTGCGCATTGTATGGGTGTGTGTTACATTACATTCACTAGTAGGAGTGACAAAAACATCACGGGGTGGTGCGCATTGTATGGGTGTGTGTTACATTACATTCACTAGTAGGAGTGAGAAAAACATCACGGGGTGGTGCGCATTGTATGGGTGTGTGTTACATTACATTCACTAGTAGGAGTGAGAAAATCATCACCGGGTGGTGCGCATTGTATGGGTGTGTGTTACATTACATTCACTAGTAGCAGTGAGAAAAACATCACAGGGTGGTGCGCATTGTATGGGTGTGTGTTACATTACGTTCACTAGTAGGAGTGAGAAAAACATCACGGGGTGGTGCGCATTGTATGGGTGTGTGTTACATTACGTTCACTAGTAGGAGTGAGAAAAACATCACGGGGTGGTGCGCATTGTATGGGTGTGTGTTACATTAGATTCACTAGTAGGAGTGACAAAACAGCACGGGGAGGTGCGCATTGTATGGGTGTGTGTTACGTTACATTCACTAGTAGGAGTGAGAAAAACATCACGGGGTGGTGCGCATTGTATGGGTGTGTGTTACGTTACATTCTCTAATAGGAGTGAGAAAAACATCACGGGGTGGTGCGCATTGTATGCGTGTGTGTTACATTAGATTCACTAGTAGGAGTGAGAAAAACATCACGGGGTGGTGCGCATTGTATGGGTGTGTGTTACATTAGATTCACTAGTAGGAGTGCGAAAAACATCACGGGGTGGTGCGCATTGTATGGG
>NW_026948057.1:0-22000 GCF_034190915.1 Cavia porcellus
TCACGGGGTGGTGCGCATTGTATGGGTGTGTGTTACATTACATTCACTAGTAGGAGTGAGAAAAACATCACGGGGTGGTGCGCATTGTATGGGTGTGTGTTACCTTACATTCACTAGTAGGAGTGAGAAAAACATCACGGGGTGGTGCGCATTGTATGGGTGTGTGTTACATTACATTCACTAGTAGGAGTGAGAAAAACATCACGGGGTGGTGCGCATTGTATGGGTGTTTGTTACATTAGATTCACTAGTAGGAGTGAGAAAATTATCACGGGGTGGTGCGCATTGTATGGGTGTGTGTTACATTACATTCACTAGTAGGAGTGAGAAAAACATCACGGGGTGGTGCGCATTGTATGGGTGTGTGTTACACTACATTCACTACTAGCAGTGAGAAAAACATCACGAGGTGGTGCGCATTTTATGGGTGTGTGTTACACTACATTCAGTAGTAGGAGTGAGAAAAACATCACGTGGTGCGCATTGTATGGGTGTGTGTTACATTACATTCACTAGTAGGAGTGAGAAAAACATCACGGGGTGGTACGCATTGTATGGGTGTGTGTTACATTACATTCACTAGTAGGAGTGAGAAAATCATCACGGGATGGTGCGCATTGTATGGGTGTGTGTTACATTACATTCACTAGTAGGAGTGAGAAAAACATCACGGGGTGGTGCGCATTGTATGGGTGTGTGTTACATTACATTCACTAGTAGGAGTGAGAAAAACATCACGGGGTGGTGCGCATTGTATGGGTGTGTGTTAAATTACATTCACTAGTAGGAGTGAGAAAAACATCACGGGGTGGTGCGCATTGTATGGGTGTGTGTTACATTACATTCACTAGTAGGAGTGAGAAAAACATCACGGGCTGGTGCGCATTGTATGGGTGTGTGTTACATTAGATTCACTAGTAGGAGTGAGAAAAACATCACGGGGTGGTGCGCATTGTATGGGTGAGTGTTACACTACATTCACTAGTAGCAGTGAGAAAAATATCACGGGGTGGTGCGCATTGTATGGGTGTGTGTTACACTACATTCATTAGTAGGAGTGAGAAAAACATCACGGGGTGGTGCGCATTGTATGGGTGTGTGTTACATTACATTCACTAGTAGGAGTGAGAAAAACATCACGGGGTGGTGCGCATTGTATGGGTGTTGTTACATTACATTCACTAGTAGGAGTGAGAAAAACATCACGGGGTGGTGCGCATTGTATGGGTGTGTGTTACCTTACATTCACTAGTAGGAGTGAGAAAAACATCACGGGGTGGTGCGCATTGTATGGGTGTGTGTTACATTACATTCACTAGTAGGAGTGAGAAAAACATCACGGGGTGGTGCGCATTGTATGGGTGTTTGTTACATTAGATTCACTAGTAGGAGTGAGAAAATTATCACGGGGTGGTGCGCATTGTATGGGTGTGTGTTACATTACATTCACTAGTAGGAGTGAGAAAAACATCACGGGGTGGTGCGCATTGTATGGGTGTGTGTTACATTAGATTCACTAGTAGGAGTGAGAAAAACATCACGGGGTGGTGCGCATTGTATGGGTGAGTGTTACACTACATTCACTAGTAGCAGTGAGAAAAATATCACGGGGTGGTGCGCATTGTATGGGTGTGTGTTACACTACATTCACTAGTAGGAGTGAGAAAAACATCACGGGGTGGTGCGCATTGTATGGGTGTGTGTTACATTACATTCACTAGTAGGAGTGAGAAAAACATCACGGGGTGGTGCGCATTGTATGGGTGTGTGTTACATTACATTCACTAGTAGGAGTGAGAAAAACATCACGGGGTGGTGCGCATTGTATGGGTGTGTGTTACCTTACATTCACTAGTAGGAGTGAGAAAAACATCACGGGGTGGTGCGCATTGTATGGGTGTGTGTTACATTACATTCACTAGTAGGAGTGAGAAAAACATCACGGGGTGGTGCGCATTGTATGGGTGTTTGTTACATTAGATTCACTAGTAGGAGTGAGAAAATTATCACGGGGTGGTGCGCATTGTATGGGTGTGTGTTACATTACATTCACTAGTAGGAGTGAGAAAAACATCACGGGGTGGTGCGCATTGTATGGGTGTGTGTTACACTACATTCACTACTAGCAGTGAGAAAAACATCACGAGGTGGTGCGCATTTTATGGGTGTGTGTTACACTACATTCAGTAGTAGGAGTGAGAAAAACATCACGTGGTGCGCATTGTATGGGTGTGTGTTACATTACATTCACTAGTAGGAGTGAGAAAAACATCACGGGGTGGTACGCATTGTATGGGTGTGTGTTACATTACATTCACTAGTAGGAGTGAGAAAATCATCACGGGATGGTGCGCATTGTATGGGTGTGTGTTACATTACATTCACTAGTAGGAGTGAGAAAAACATCACGGGGTGGTGCGCATTGTATGGGTGTGTGTTACATTACATTCACTAGTAGGAGTGAGAAAAACATCACGGGGTGGTGCGCATTGTATGGGTGTGTGTTAAATTACATTCACTAGTAGGAGTGAGAAAAACATCACGGGGTGGTGCGCATTGTATGGGTGTGTGTTACATTACATTCACTAGTAGGAGTGAGAAAAACATCACGGGCTGGTGCGCATTGTATGGGTGTGTGTTACATTAGATTCACTAGTAGGAGTGAGAAAAACATCACGGGGTGGTGCGCATTGTATGGGTGAGTGTTACACTACATTCACTAGTAGCAGTGAGAAAAATATCACGGGGTGGTGCGCATTGTATGGGTGTGTGTTACACTACATTCATTAGTAGGAGTGAGAAAAACATCACGGGGTGGTGCGCATTGTATGGGTGTGTGTTACATTACATTCACTAGTAGGAGTGAGAAAAACATCACGGGGTGGTGCGCATTGTATGGGTGTTGTTACATTACATTCACTAGTAGGAGTGAGAAAAACATCACGGGGTGGTGCGCATTGTATGGGTGTGTGTTACCTTACATTCACTAGTAGGAGTGAGAAAAACATCACGGGGTGGTGCGCATTGTATGGGTGTGTGTTACATTACATTCACTAGTAGGAGTGAGAAAAACATCACGGGGTGGTGCGCATTGTATGGGTGTTTGTTACATTAGATTCACTAGTAGGAGTGAGAAAATTATCACGGGGTGGTGCGCATTGTATGGGTGTGTGTTACATTACATTCACTAGTAGGAGTGAGAAAAACATCACGGGGTGGTGCGCATTGTATGGGTGTGTGTTACACTACATTCACTACTAGCAGTGAGAAAAACATCACGAGGTGGTGCGCATTGTATGGGTGTGTGTTACACTACATTCAGTAGTAGGAGTGAGAAAAACATCACGGGGTGGTGCGCATTGTATGGGTGTGTGTTACATTACATTCACTAGTAGGAGTGAGAAAAACATCACGGGGTGGTACACATTGTATGGGTGTGTGTTACATTACATTCACTAGTAGGAGTGAGAAAATCATCACGGGGTGGTGCGCATTGTATGGGTGTGTGTTACATTACATTCACTAGTAGGAGTGAGAAAAACATCACGGGGTGGTGCGCATTGTATGGGTGTGTGTTACATTACATTCACTAGTAGGAGTGAGAAAAACATCACGGGGTGGTGCGCATTGTATGGGTGTGTGTTACATTAGATTCACTAGTAGGAGTGAGAAAAACATCACGGGGTGGTGCGCATTGTATGGGTGTGTGTTACATTACATTCACTAGTAGGAGTGAGTAAAACATCACGGGGTGGTGCGCATTGTATGGGTGTGTGTTACATTACATTCACTGGTAGGAGTGAGAAAATCATCACGGGGTGGTGCGCATTGTATGGGTGTGTGTTACATTGCATTCACTAGTAGGAGTGAGAAAAACATCACGGGGTGTTGCGCATTGTATGGGTGTGTGTTACATTACATTCACTCGTAGGACTGAGAAAAACATCACGGGGTGGTGCGCATTGTATGGGTGTTTGTTACATTAGATTCACTAGTAGGAGTGAGAAAATCATCACGGGGTGGTGCGCATTGTATGGGTGTGTGTTACATTACATTCATAGTAGGAGTGAGAAAAACATCACGGGGTGGTGCGCATTGTATGGGTGTGTGTTACATTACATTCACTAGTAGGAGTGAGAAAAACATCACGGGGTGGTGCGCATTGTATGGGTGTGTGTTACATTACATTCACTAGTAGGAGTGAGAAAAACATCACGGGGTGGTGCGCATTGTATGGGTGTGTGTTACATTCACTAGTAGGAGTGAGAAAAACATCACGGGGTGGTGCGCATTGTATGGGTGTTTGTTACATTAGATTCACTAGTAGGAGTGACAAAATCATCACGGGGTGGTGCGCATTGTATGGGTGTGTGTTACATTACATTCACTAGTATGAGTGAGAAAAACATCACGGGGTGGTGCGCATTGTATGGGTGTGTGTTACATTACATTCACTAGTAGGAGTGAGAAAAACATCACGGGGTGGTGCGCATTGTATGGGTGTGTGTTACATTACATTCACTAGTAGGAGTGAGAAAAACATCACGGGGTGGTGCGCATTGTATGGGTGTGTGTTACATTACATTCACTAGTAGGAGTGAGAAAAACATCACGGGGTGGTGCGCATTGTATGGGTGTGTGTTACATTACATTCACTAGTAGGAGTGAGAAAAACATCACGGGCTGGTGCGCATTGTATGGGTGTGTGTTACATTAGATTCACTAGTAGGAGTGAGAAAAACATCACGGGGTGGTGCGCATTGTATGGGTGAGTGTTACACTACATTCACTAGTAGCAGTGAGAAAAATATCACGGGGTGGTGCGCATTGTATGGGTGTGTGTTACACTACATTCACTAGTAGGAGTGAGAAAAACATCACGGGGTGGTGCGCATTGTATGGGTGTGTGTTACATTACATTCACTAGTAGGAGTGAGAAAAACATCACGGGGTGGTGCGCATTGTATGGGTGTGTGTTACATTACATTCACTAGTAGGAGTGAGAAAAACATCACGGGGTGGTGCGCATTGTATGGGTGTGTGTTACCTTACATTCACTAGTAGGAGTGAGAAAAACATCACGGGGTGGTGCGCATTGTATGGGTGTGTGTTACATTACATTCACTAGTAGGAGTGAGAAAAACATCACGGGGTGGTGCGCATTGTATGGGTGTTTGTTACATTAGATTCACTAGTAGGAGTGAGAAAATTATCACGGGGTGGTGCGCATTGTATGGGTGTGTGTTACATTACATTCACTAGTAGGAGTGAGAAAAACATCACGGGGTGGTGCGCATTGTATGGGTGTGTGTTACACTACATTCACTACTAGCAGTGAGAAAAACATCACGAGGTGGTGCGCATTTTATGGGTGTGTGTTACACTACATTCAGTAGTAGGAGTGAGAAAAACATCACGTGGTGCGCATTGTATGGGTGTGTGTTACATTACATTCACTAGTAGGAGTGAGAAAAACATCACGGGGTGGTACGCATTGTATGGGTGTGTGTTACATTACATTCACTAGTAGGAGTGAGAAAATCATCACGGGATGGTGCGCATTGTATGGGTGTGTGTTACATTACATTCACTAGTAGGAGTGAGAAAAACATCACGGGGTGGTGCGCATTGTATGGGTGTGTGTTACATTACATTCACTAGTAGGAGTGAGAAAAACATCACGGGGTGGTGCGCATTGTATGGGTGTGTGTTAAATTACATTCACTAGTAGGAGTGAGAAAAACATCACGGGGTGGTGCGCATTGTATGGGTGTGTGTTACATTACATTCACTAGTAGGAGTGAGAAAAACATCACGGGCTGGTGCGCATTGTATGGGTGTGTGTTACATTAGATTCACTAGTAGGAGTGAGAAAAACATCACGGGGTGGTGCGCATTGTATGGGTGAGTGTTACACTACATTCACTAGTAGCAGTGAGAAAAATATCACGGGGTGGTGCGCATTGTATGGGTGTGTGTTACACTACATTCATTAGTAGGAGTGAGAAAAACATCACGGGGTGGTGCGCATTGTATGGGTGTGTGTTACATTACATTCACTAGTAGGAGTGAGAAAAACATCACGGGGTGGTGCGCATTGTATGGGTGTTGTTACATTACATTCACTAGTAGGAGTGAGAAAAACATCACGGGGTGGTGCGCATTGTATGGGTGTGTGTTACCTTACATTCACTAGTAGGAGTGAGAAAAACATCACGGGGTGGTGCGCATTGTATGGGTGTGTGTTACATTACATTCACTAGTAGGAGTGAGAAAAACATCACGGGGTGGTGCGCATTGTATGGGTGTTTGTTACATTAGATTCACTAGTAGGAGTGAGAAAATTATCACGGGGTGGTGCGCATTGTATGGGTGTGTGTTACATTACATTCACTAGTAGGAGTGAGAAAAACATCACGGGGTGGTGCGCATTGTATGGGTGTGTGTTACACTACATTCACTACTAGCAGTGAGAAAAACATCACGAGGTGGTGCGCATTGTATGGGTGTGTGTTACACTACATTCAGTAGTAGGAGTGAGAAAAACATCACGGGGTGGTGCGCATTGTATGGGTGTGTGTTACATTACATTCACTAGTAGGAGTGAGAAAAACATCACGGGGTGGTACACATTGTATGGGTGTGTGTTACATTACATTCACTAGTAGGAGTGAGAAAATCATCACGGGGTGGTGCGCATTGTATGGGTGTGTGTTACATTACATTCACTAGTAGGAGTGAGAAAAACATCACGGGGTGGTGCGCATTGTATGGGTGTGTGTTACATTACATTCACTAGTAGGAGTGAGAAAAACATCACGGGGTGGTGCGCATTGTATGGGTGTGTGTTACATTAGATTCACTAGTAGGAGTGAGAAAAACATCACGGGGTGGTGCGCATTGTATGGGTGTGTGTTACATTACATTCACTAGTAGGAGTGAGTAAAACATCACGGGGTGGTGCGCATTGTATGGGTGTGTGTTACATTACATTCACTGGTAGGAGTGAGAAAATCATCACGGGGTGGTGCGCATTGTATGGGTGTGTGTTACATTGCATTCACTAGTAGGAGTGAGAAAAACATCACGGGGTGGTGCGCATTGTATGGGTGTGTGTTACATTACATTCACTAGTAGGAGTGAGAAAAACATCACGGGGTGGTGCGCATTGTATGGGTGTGTGTTACATTACATTCACTAGTAGGAGTGAGAAAAACATCTCGGGGTGGTGCGCATTGTATGGGTGTGTGTTACATTACATTCACTAGTAGGAGTGAGAAAAACATCACGCGGTGGTGCGCGTTGTATGGGTGTGTGTTACATTACATTCACTAGTAGGAGTGAGAAAAACATCACGGGGTGGTGCGCATTGTATGGGTGTGTGTTACATTACATTCACTAGTAGGAGTGACAAAAACATCACGGGGTGGTGCGCATTGTATGGGTGTGTGTTACATTACATTCACTAGTAGGAGTGAGAAAAACATCACGGGGCGGTGCGCATTGTATGGGTGTGTGTTACATTACATTCACTCGTAGGAGTGAGAAAAACATCACGGGGTGTTGCGCATTGTATGGGTGTGTGTTACATTACATTCACTCGTAGGAGTGAGAAAAACATCACGGGGTGGTGCGCATTGTATGGGTGTTTGTTACATTAGATTCACTAGTAGGAGTGAGAAAATCATCACGGGGTGGTGCGCATTGTATGGGTGTGTGTTACATTACATTCATAGTAGGAGTGAGAAAAACATCACGGGGTGGTGCGCATTGTATGGGTGTGTGTTACATTACATTCACTAGTAGGAGTGAGAAAAACATCACGGGGTGGTGCGCATTGTATGGGTGTGTGTTACATTACATTCACTAGTAGGAGTGAGAAAAACATCACGGGGTGGTGCGCATTGTATGGGTGTGTGTTACATTCACTAGTAGGAGTGAGAAAAACATCACGGGGTGGTGCGCATTGTATGGGTGTTTGTTACATTAGATTCACTAGTAGGAGTGACAAAATCATCACGGGGTGGTGCGCATTGTATGGGTGTGTGTTACATTACATTCACTAGTAGGAGTGAGAAAAACATCACGGGGTGGTGCGCATTGTATGGGTGTGTGTTACATTACATTCACTAGTAGGAGTGAGAAAAACATCACGGGCTGGTGCGCATTGTATGGGTGTGTGTTACATTAGATTCACTAGTAGGAGTGAGAAAAACATCACGGGGTGGTGCGCATTGTATGGGTGAGTGTTACACTACATTCACTAGTAGCAGTGAGAAAAATATCACGGGGTGGTGCGCATTGTATGGGTGTGTGTTACACTACATTCACTAGTAGGAGTGAGAAAAACATCACGGGGTGGTGCGCATTGTATGGGTGTGTGTTACATTACATTCACTAGTAGGAGTGAGAAAAACATCACGGGGTGGTGCGCATTGTATGGGTGTGTGTTACATTACATTCACTAGTAGGAGTGAGAAAAACATCACGGGGTGGTGCGCATTGTATGGGTGTGTGTTACCTTACATTCACTAGTAGGAGTGAGAAAAACATCACGGGGTGGTGCGCATTGTATGGGTGTGTGTTACATTACATTCACTAGTAGGAGTGAGAAAAACATCACGGGGTGGTGCGCATTGTATGGGTGTTTGTTACATTAGATTCACTAGTAGGAGTGAGAAAATTATCACGGGGTGGTGCGCATTGTATGGGTGTGTGTTACATTACATTCACTAGTATGAGTGAGAAAAACATCACGGGGTGGTGCGCATTGTATGGGTGTGTGTTACACTACATTCACTACTAGCAGTGAGAAAAACATCACGAGGTGGTGCGCATTGTATGGGTGTGTGTTACACTACATTCAGTAGTAGGAGTGAGAAAAACATCACGGGGTGGTGCGCATTGTATGGGTGTGTGTTACATTACATTCACTAGTAGGAGTGAGAAAAACATCACGGGGTGGTACGCATTGTATGGGTGTGTGTTACATTACATTCACTAGTAGGAGTGAGAAAATCATCACGGGGTGGTGCGCATTGTATGGGTGTGTGTTACATTACATTCACTAGTAGGAGTGAGAAAAACATCACGGGGTGGTGCGCATTGTATGGGTGTGTGTTACATTACATTCACTGGTAGGAGTGAGAAAATCATCACGGGGTGGTGCGCATTGTATGGGTGTGTGTTACATTACATTCACTAGTAGGAGTGAGAAAAACATCACGGGGTGGTGCGCGTTGTATGGGTGTGTGTTACATTACATTCACTAATGGGAGTGAGAAAATCATCACGGGGTGGTGCGTGTTGTATGGGTGTGTGTTACATTACATTCACTAGTAGGAGTGAGAAAAACATCACGGGGTGGTGCGCATTGTATGGGTGTGTGTTACATTAGATTCACTAGTAGGAGTGAGAACAACATCAGGGGGTGGTGCGCATTGTATGGGTGTGTGTTACATTACACTCACTAGTAGTAGTGAGAAACACATCACGTGGTGGTGCGCATTGTATGGGTGTGTGTTACATTACATTCACTAGTAGGAGTGAGAAAAATATCACGGGGTGGTGCGCATTTTATGGGTGTGTGTTACATTACATTCACTAGTAGGAGTGAGAAAAATATCACGGGGTGGTGCGCATTGTATGGGTGTGTTACATTACATTCACTAGTAGCAGTGAGAAAAACATCACGGCGTGGTGCGCATTGTATGGGTGTGTGTTACTTTAGATTCACTAGTAGGAATGAGAAAAACATCACGGGGTGGTGCGCATTGTATGGGTGTGTGTTACATTACATTCACTAGTAGGAGTGACAAAAACATCACGGGGTGGTGCGCATTGTATGGGTGTGTGTTACATTACATTCACTAGTAGGAGTGAGAAAAACATCACGGGGCGGTGCGCATTGTATGGGTGTGTGTTACATTACATTCACTAGTAGGAGTGAGAAAAACATCACGGGGTGGTGCGCATTGTATGGGTGTGTGTTACATTACATTCACTAGTAGGAGTGAGAAAAACATCACGGGGTGGTGCGCATTGTATGGGTGTGTGTTACATTACATTCACTAGTAGGAGTGAGAAAAACATCACGGACTGGTGCGCATTGTATGGGTGTGTGTTACATTAGATTCACTAGTAGGAGTGAGAAAAACATCACGGGGTGGTGCGCATTGTATGGGTGAGTGTTACACTACATTCACAAGTAGCAGTGAGAAAAATATCACGGGGTGGTGCGCATTGTATGGGTGTGTGTTACACTACATTCACTAGTAGAGTGAGAAAAACATCACGGGGTGGTGCGCATTGTATGGGTGTGTGTTACATTACATTCACTAGTAGGAGTGAGAAAAACATCACGGGGTGGTGCGCATTGTATGGGTGTGTGTTACATTACATTCACTAGTAGGAGTGAGAAAAACATCACGGGGTGGTGCGCATTGTATGGGTGTGTGTTACATTACATTCACTAGTAGGAGTGAGAAAAACATCACGGGGTTGTGCGCATTGTATGCGTGTGTGTTACATTACATTCACTAGTAGGAGTGAGAAAAACATCACGGGGTGGTGCGCATTGTATGGGTGTGTGTTACATTACATTCACTAGTAGGAGTGAGAAAAACATCACGGGGTGGTGCGCGTTGTATGGGTGTGTGTTACATTACATTCACTAGTAGGAGTGAGAAAAACATCACGGGGTGGTGCGCATTGTATGGGTGTGTGTTACATTACATTCACTACTAGCAGTGAGAAAGTCATCACAGGGTGGTACGCATTGTATGGGTGTGTGTTACTTTACATTCACTAGTAGGAGTGAGAAAAACATCACGGGGTGGTGCACATTGTATGGGTGTGTGTTACATTACATTCACTAGTAGGAGTGAGAAAAACATCACGGGGTGGTGCGCATTGTATGGGTGTGTGTTACATTACATTCACTAGTAGGAGTGAGAAAAACATCACGGGGTGGTGCGCATTGTATGGGTGAGTGTTACATTACATTCACTAGTAGCAGTGAGAAACACATCACGGGGTGGTGCGCATTGTATGGGTGTGTGTTACACTACATTCACTAGTAGGAGTGAGTAAAACATCACGGGGTGGTGCGCATTGTATGGGTGTGTTTTACATTACATTCACTAGTAGGAGTGAGAAAATCATCACGGGGTGGTTCGCATTGTATGGGTGTGTGTTACATTACATTCACTAGTAGGAGTGAGAAAAACATCTCGGGGTGGTGCGCATTGTATGGGTGTGTGTTACATTACATTCACTAGTAGGAGTGAGAAAAACATCACGCGGTGGTGCGCGTTGTATGGGGGTGTGTTACATTACATTCACTAGTAAGAGTGAGAAAAACATCACGGGGTGGTGCGCGTTGTACGGGTGTGTGTTACATTACATTCACTAGTAGGAGTGAGAAAATCATCACGGGGTGGTGCGCGTTGTATGGGTGTGTGTTACATTACATTCACTAGTAGGAGTGAGAAAAACATCACGGGGTGGTGCACATTGTATGGGTGTGTGTTACATTACATTCACTAGTAGGACTGAGAAAAACATCACGGGGTGGTGCGCATTGTATGGGTGTGTGTTACATTACACTCACTAGTAGTAGTGAGAAAAACATCACGGGGTGGTGCGCATTGTATGGGTGTGTGTTACATTACATTCACTAGTAGGAGTGAGAAAAATATCACGGGGTGGTGCGCATTTTATGGGTGTGTGTTACATTACATTCACTAGTAGGAGTGAGAAAAATATCACGGGGTGGTGCGCATTGTATGGGTGTGTTACATTACATTCACTAGTAGCAGTGAGAAAAACATCACGGCGTGGTGCGCATTGTATGGGTGTGTGTTACATTACATTCACTAGTAGGAGTGAGAAAAACATCACGGGGTGGTGCGCATTGTATGGGTGTGTGTTACATTACATTCACTAGTAGGAGTGAGAAAAACATCACGGGGTGGTGCGCATTGTATGGGTGTGTGTTACATTACATTCACTAGTAGGAGTGAGAAAAACATAACGGGGCGGTGCGCATTGTATGGGTGTGTGTTACATTACATTCACTCGTAGGAGTGAGAAAAACATCACGGGGTGTTGCGCATTGTATGGGTGTGTGTTACATTACATTCACTCGTAGGAGTGAGAAAAACATCACGGGGTGGTGCGCATTGTATGGGTGTTTGTTACATTGGATTCACTAGTAGGAGTGAGAAAATCATCACGGAGTGGTGCGCATTGTATGGGTGTGTGTTACATTACATTCATAGTAGGAGTGAGAAAAACATCACGGGGTGGTGCGCATTGTATGGGTGTGTGTTACATTACATTCACTAGTAGGAGTGAGAAAAACATCACGGGGTGGTGCGCATTGTATGGGTGTGTGTTACATTACATTCACTAGTAGGAGTGAGAAAAACATCACGGGGTGGTGCGCATTGTATGGGTGTGTGTTACATTCACTAGTAGGAGTGAGAACAACATCACGGGGTGGTGCGCATTGTGTGGGTGTTTGTTACATTAGATTCAATAGTAGGAGTGAGAAAAACATCACGGGGTGGTGCGCATTGTATGGGTGTGTGTTACATTACATTCACTAGTAGGAGTGAGAAAAACATCACGGGGTGGTGCGCATTGTATGGGTGTGTGTTACATTACATTCACTAGTAGGAGTGAGAAAAACATCACGGGGTGGTGCGCATTGTATGGGTGTGTGTTACATTACATTCACTAGTAGGAGTGAGAAAAACATCACGGGGTGGTGCGCATTGTATGGGTGTGTGTTACATTACATTCACTAGTAGGAGTGAGAAAAACATCACGAGCTGGTGCGCATTGTATGGGTGTGTGTTACATTAGATTCACTAGTAGGAGTGAGAAAAACATCACGGGGTGGTGCGCATTGTATGGGTGTGTGTTACACTACATTCACTAGTAGCAGTGAGAAAAACATCACGGGGTGGTGCGCATTGTATGGGTGTGTGTTACACTACATTCACTAGTAGGAGTGAGAAAAACATCACGGGGTGGTGCGCATTGTATGGGTGTGTGTTACATTACATTCACTCGTAGGAGTGAGAAAAACATCACGGTGTGGTGCGCATTGTATGGGTGTTTGTTACATTAGATTCACTAGTAGGAGTGAGAAAATCATCACGGGGTGGTGCGCATTGTATGGGTGTGTGTTACATTACATTCACTAGTAGGAGTGAGAAAAACATCACGGGGTGGTGCGCATTGTATGGGTGTGTGTTACCTTACATTCACTAGTAGGTGTGAGAAAAACCTCACGGGGTGGTGCGCATTGTATGGGTGTGTGTTACATTACATTCACTAGTAGGAGTGAGAAAAACATCACGGGGTGGTGCGCATTGTATGGGTGTGTGTTACATTACATTCACTAGTAGGAGTGAGAAAAACATCACGGGGTGGTGCGCATTGTATGGGTGTGTGTTACATTACATTCACTAGTAGGAGTGAGAAAAACATCACAGGGTGGTGCGCATTGTATGGGTGTGTGTTACATTCCATTCACTAATAGGAGTGAGAAAAACATCACGGGGTGGTGCGCATTGTATGGGTGTGTGTTACATTACATTCACTAGTAGGAGTGAGAAAAACATCACGGGGTGGTGCGCATTGTATGGGTGTGTGTTACATTACATTCACTACTAGCAGTGAGAAAATCATCACAGGGTGGTGCGCATTGTATGGCTGTGTGTTACTTTACATTCACTAGTAGGAGTGAGAAAAACATCACGGGGTGGTGCGCATTGTATGGGTGTGTGTTACACTACATTCTCTACTAGCAGTGAGAAAAACATCACGGGGTGGTGCGCATTGAATGGGTGTGTGTTACACTACATTCACTAGTAGGAGTGAGAAAAACATCACGGGGTGGTGCGCATTGTATGGGTGTGTGTTACATTACATTCACTAGTAGGAGTGAGAAAAACATCACGGGGTGGTGCGCATTGTATGGGTGTTTGTTACATTAGATTCACTAGTAGGAGTGAGAAAATCATCACGGGGTGGTGCGCATTGTATGGGTGTGTGTTACATTACTTTCACTAGTTGAGTGAGAAAAACATCACGGGGTGGTGCGCATTGTATGGGTGTGTGTTACATTACATTCACTAGTAGGAGTGAGAAAAACATCACGGGGTGGTGCGCATTGTATGGGTGTGTGTTACATTACATTCACTACTAGCAGTGAGAAAATCATCACAGGGTGGTGCGCATTGTATGGGTGTGTGTTACTTTACATTCACTAGTAGGAGTGAGAAAAACATCACGGGGTGGTGCGCATTGTATGGGTGTGTGTTACACTACATTCACTACTAGCAGTGAGAAAAACATCACGGGGAGGTGCGCATTGTATGGGTGTGTCTTACACTACATTCACTAGTAGGAGTGAGAAAAACATCACGGGGTGGTACGCATTGTATGGGTGTGTGTTACATTACATTCACTAGTAGGAGTGAGAAAAACATCACGGGGTGGTGCGCATTTTATGAGTGTGTGTTACATTACTTTCACTAGTTGAGTGAGAAAAACATCACGGGGTGGTGCGCATTGTATGGGTGTGTGTTACATTACATTCACTAGTAGGACTGAGAAAAACATCACGGGGTGGTGCGCATTGTATGGGTGTTTGTTACATTAGATTTACTAGTAGGAGTGAGAAAATCATCACGGGGTGGTGCGCATTGTATGGGTGTGTGTTACATTACATTCACTAGTAGGAGTGAGAAAAACATCACGGGGTGGTGCGCGTTGTATGGGTGTGTGTTACATTACATTCACTAGTAGGAGTGAGAAAATCATCACGGGGTGGTGCGCGTTGTATGGGTGTGTGTTACATTACATTCACTAGTAGGAGTGAGAAAAACATCACGGGGTGGTGCGCGTTGTATGGGTGTGTGTTACATTACATTCACTAGTAGGAGTGAGAAAAATATCACGGGGTGGTGCGCATTTTATGGGTGTGTGTTACATTACATTCACTAGTAGGAGTGAGAAAAATATCACGGGGTGGTGCGCATTGTATGGGTGTGTTACATTACATTCACTAGTAGCAGTGAGAGAAACATCACGGCGTGGTGCGCATTGTATGGGTGTGTGTTACTTTAGATTCACTAGTAGGAGTGAGAAAAACATCACGGGGTGGTGCGCATTGTATGGGTGTGTGTTACATTACATTCACTAGTAGGAGTGAGAAAAACATCATGGGGTGGTGCGCATTGTATGGATGTGTGTTACATTACATTCACTAGTAGGAGTGAGAAAAACATCACGGGGCGGTGCGCATTGTATGGGTGTGTGTTACATTACATTCACTCGTAGGAGTGAGAAAAACATCACGGGGTGTTGCGCATTGTATGGGTGTGTGTTACATTACATTCACTCGTAGGAGTGAGAAAAACATCACGGGGTGGTGCGCATTGTATGGGTGTTTGTTACATTAGATTCACTAGTAGGAGTGAGAAAATCATCACGGGGTGGTGCGCATTGTATGGGTGTGTGTTACATTACATTCATAGTAGGAGTGAGAAAAACATCACGGGGTGGTGCGCATTGTATGGGTGTGTGTTACATTACATTCACTAGTAGGAGTGAGAAAAACATCACGGGGTGGTGCGCATTGTATGGGTGTGTGTTACATTACATTCACTAGTAGGAGTGAGAAAAACATCACGGGGTGGTGCGCATTGTATGGGTGTGTGTTACATTCACTAGTAGGAGTGAGAACAACATCACGGGGTGGTGCGCATTGTATGGGTGTTTGTTACATTAGATTCACTAGTAGGAGTGAGAAAAACATCACGGGGTCGTGCGCATTGTATGGGTGTTTGTTACATTACATTCACTAGTAGGAGTGAGAAAAACATCACGGGGTGGTGCGCATTGTATGGGTGTGTGTTACATTACATTCACTAGTAGGAGTGAGAAAAACATCACGGGGTGGTGCGCATTGTATGGGTGTGTGTTACATTACATTCACTAGTAGGAGTGAGAAAAACATCACGGGGTGGTGCGCATTGTATGGGTGTGTGTTACATTACATTCACTAGTAGGAGTGAGAAAAACATCACGGGCTGGTGCGCATTGTATGGGTGTGTGTTACATTAGATTCACTAGTAGGAGTGAGAAAAACATCACGGGGTGGTGCGCATTGTATGGGTGTGTGTTACACTACATTCACTAGTAGCAGTGAGAAAAACATCACGGGGTGGTGCGCATTGTATGGGTGTGTGTTACACTACATTCACTAGTAGGAGTGAGAAAAACATCACGGGGTGGTGCGCATTGTATGGGTGTGTGTTACATTACATTCACTAGTAGGAGTGAGAAAAACATCACGGTGTGGTGCGCATTGTATGGGTGTTTGTTACATTAGATTCACTAGTAGGAGTGAGAAAATCATCACGGGGTGGTGCCCATTGTATGGGTGTGTGTTACATTACATTCACTAGTAGGAGTGAGAAAAACATCACGGGGTGGTGTGCATTGTATGGGTGTGTGTTACATTACATTCATTAGTAGGAGTGAGAAAAACATCACGGGTGGTGCGCATTGTATGGGTGTGTGTTACATTACATTCACTAGTAGGAGTGAGAAAAACATCACGGGGTGGTGCGCATTGTATGGGTGTGTGTTACATTACATTCACTAGTAGGAGTGAGAAAAACATCACGGGGTGGTGCGCATTGTATGGGTGTGTGTTACATTACATTCACTAGTAGGAGTGAGAAAAACATCACGGGGTGGTGCGCATTGTATGGGTGTTTGTTACATTAGATTCACTAGTAGGAGTGAGAAAATCATCACGGGGTGGTGCGCATTGTATGGGTGTGTGTTACATTACTTTCACTAGTTGAGTGAGAAAAACATCACGGGGTGGTGCGCATTGTATGGGTGTGTGTTACATTACATTCACTAGTAGGAGTGAGAAAAACATCACGGGGTGGTGCGCATTGTATGGGTGTGTGTTACATTACATTCACTACTAGCAGTGAGAAAATCATCACATGGTGGTGCGCATTGTATGGGTGTGTGTTACTTTACATTCACTAGTAGGAGTGAGAAAAACATCACGGGGTGGTGCGCATTGTATGGGTGTGTGTTACACTACATTCACTACTAGCAGTGAGAAAAACATCACGGGTGGTGCGCATTGTATGGGTGTGTGTTACACTACATTCACTAGTAGGAGTGAGAAAAACATCACGGGGTGGTACGCATTGTATGGGTGTGTGTTACATTACATTCACTAGTAGGAGTGAGAAAAACATCACGGGGTGGTGCGCATTGTATGGGTGTTTGTTACATTAGATTCACTAGTAGGAGTGAGAAAATCATCACGGGGTGGTGCGCATTGTATGGGTGTGTGTTACATTACTTTCACTAGTTGAGTGAGAAAAACATCACGGGGTGGTGCGCGTTGTATGGGTGTGTGTTACATTACATTCACTAGTAGGAGTGAGAAAATCATCACGGGGTGGTGCGCGTTGTATGGGTGTGTGTTACATTACATTCACTAGTAGGAGTGAGAAAAACATCACGGGGTGGTGCACATTGTATGGGTGTGTGTTACATTACATTCACTAGTAGGACTGAGAAAAACATCACGGGGTGGTGCGCATTGTATGGGTGTGTGTTACATTACACTCACTAGTAGTAGTGAGAAAAACATCACGGGGTGGTGCGCATTGTATGGGTGTGTGTTACATTACATTCACTAGTAGGAGTGAGAAAAATATCACGGGGTGGTGCGCATTTTATGGGTGTGTGTTACATTACATTCACTAGTAGGAGTGAGAAAAATATCACGGGGTGGTGCGCATTGTATGGGTGTGTGTTACATTACACTCACTAGTAGTAGTGAGAAAAACATCACGGCGTGGTGCGCATTGTATGGGTGTGTGTTGCTTTAGATTCACTAGTAGGAGTGAGAAAAATATCACGGGGTGGTGCGCATTGTATGGGTGTGTTACATTACATTCACTAGTAGCAGTGAGAAAAACATCACGGGGTGGTGCGCATTGTATGGGTGTGTGTTACATTACATTCACTAGTAGCAGTGAGAAAAACATCACGGCGTGGTGCGCATTGTATGGGTGTGTGTTACTTTAGATTCACTAGTAGGAGTGAGAAAAACATCACGGGGTGGTGCGCATTGTATGGGTGTGTGTTACATTACATTCACAAGTAGGAGTGAGAAAAACATCACGGGGCGGTGCGCATTGTATGGGTGTTTGTTACATTACATTCACTCGTAGGAGTGAGAAAAACATCACGGGGTGTTGGGCATTGTATGGGAGTGTGTTACATTACATTCACTCGTAGGAGTGAGAAAAACATCACGGGGTGGTGCGCATTGTATGGGTGTTTGTTACATTAGATTCACTATTAGGAGTGAGAAAATCATCACGGGGTGGTGCGCATTGTATGGGTGTGTGTTACATTACATTCATAGTAGGAGTGAGAAAAACATCACGGGGTGGTGCGCATTGTATGGGTGTGTGTTACATTACATTCACTAGTAGGATTGAGAAAAACATCACGGGGTGGTGCGCATTGTATGGGTGTGTGTTACATTACATTCACTAGTAGGAGTGAGAAAAACATCACGGGGTGGTGCGCATTGTATGGGTGTGTGTTACATTCACTAGTAGGAGTGAGAAAAACATCACGGGGTGGTGCGCATTGTATGGGTGTTTGTTACATTAGATTAACTAGTAGGAGTGAGAAAAACATCACGGGGTCGTGCGCATTGTATGGGTGTGTGTTACATTACATTCACTAGTACGAGTGAGAAAAACATCACGGGGTGGTGCGCATTGTATGGGTGTGTGTTACATTACATTCACTAGTAGGAGTGAGAAAAACATCACGGGGTTGTGCGCATTGTATTGGTGTGTGTTACATTAGATTCACTAGTAGGAGTGAGAAAAACATCAGGGGGTGGTGCGCATTGTATGGGTGTGTGTTACATTACATTCACTAGTAGGAGTGAGAAAAACATCACAGGCTGGTGCGCATTGTATGGGTTGTGTTACATTAGATTCACTAGTAGGAGTGAGAAAAACATCACGGGGTGGTGCGCATTGTATGGGTGTGTGTTACACTACATTCACTAGTAGCAGTGAGAAAAACATCACGGGGTGGTGCGCATTGTTTGGGTGTGTGTTACACTACATTCACTAGTAGGAGTGAGAAAAACATCACGGGGTGGTGCGCATTGTATGGGTGTTTGTTACATTAGATTCACTAGTAGGAGTGAGAAAAACATCACGGGGTGGTGCGCATTGTATGGGTGTTTGTTACATTAGATTCACTAGTAGGAGTGAGAAAATCATCACGGGGTGGTGCGCATTGTATGGGTGTGTGTTACATTACTTTCACTAGTTGAGTGAGAAAAACATCACGGGGTGGTGCGCATTGTATGGGTGTGTGTTACATTACATTCACTAGTAGGAGTGAGAAAAACATCACGGGGTGGTGCGTATTGTATGGGTGTTTGTTACATTAGATTCACTAGTAGGAGTGAGAAAATCATCACGGGGTGGTGCGCATTGTATGGGTGTGTGTTACATTACTTTCACTAGTTGAGTGAGAAAAACATCACGGGGTGGTGCGCATTGTATGGGTGTGTGTTACATTACATTCACTAGTAGGAGTGAGAAAAACATCACGGGGTGGTGCGCATTGTATGGGTGTGTGTTACATTATATTCACTACTAGCAGTGAGAAAATCATCACATGGTGGTGCGCATTGTATGGGTGTGTGTTACTTTACATTCACTAGTAGGAGTGAGAAAAACATCACGGGGTGGTGCGCATTGTATGGGTGTGTGTTACACTACATTCACTACTAGCAGTGAGAAAAACATCACGGGTGGTGCGCATTGTATGGGTGTGTGTTACACTACATTCACTAGTAGGAGTGAGAAAAACATCACGGGGTGGTACGCATTGTATGGGTGTGTGTTACATTACATTCACTAGTAGGAGTGAGAAAAACATCACGGGGTGGTGCGCATTGTATGGGTGTTTGTTACATTAGATTCACTAGTAGGAGTGAGAAAATCATCACGGGGTGGTGTGCATTGTATGGGTGTGTGTTACATTACTTTCACTAGTTGAGTGAGAAAAACATCACGGGGTGGTGCGCGTTGTATGGGTGTGTGTTACATTACATTCACTAGTAGGAGTGAGAAAATCATCACGGGGTGGTGCGCGTTGTATGGGTGTGTGTTACATTACATTCACTAGAAGGAGTGAGAAATACATCACGGGGTGGTGCACGTTGTATGGGTGTGTGTTACATTACATTCACTAGTAGGACTGAGAAAAACATCACGGGGTGGTGCGCATTGTATGGGTGTGTGTTACATTACACTCACTAGTAGTAGTGAGAAAAACATCACGGGGTTGTGCGCATTGTATGGGTGTGTGTTACATTACATTCACTAGTAGGAGTGAGAAAAATATCACGGGGTGGTGCGCATTGTATGGGTGTGTGTTACATTACACTCACTAGTAGTAGTGAGAAAAACATCACGACGTGGTGCGCATTGTATGGGTGTGTGTTACTTTAGATTCACTAGTAGGAGTGAGAAAAATATCACGGGGTGGTGCGCATTGTATGGGTGTGTTACATTACATTCACTACTAGGAGTGAGAAAAACATCACGGCGTGGTGCGCATTGTATGGGTGTGTGTTACATTACATTCACTAGTAGCAGTGAGAAAAACATCACGGCGTGGTGCGCATTGTATGGGTGTATGTTACTTTAGATTCACTAGTAGGAGTGAGAAAAACATCACGGGGTGGTGCGCATTGTATGGGTGTGTGTTACATTACATTCACAAGTAGGAGTGAGAAAAACATCACGGGGCGGTGCGCATTGTATGGGTGTGTGTTACATTACATTCACTCGTAGGAGTGAGAAAAACATCACGGGGTGTTGGGCATTGTATGGGTGTGTGTTACATTACATTCACTCGTAGGAGTGAGAAAAACATCACGGGGTGGTGCGCATTGTATGGGTGTTTGTTACATTAGATTCACTATTAGGAGTGAGAAAATCATCACGGGGTGGTGCGCATTGTATGGGTGTGTGTTACATTACATTCATAGTAGGAGTGAGAAAAACATCACGGGGTGGTGCGCATTGTATGGGTGTGTGTTACATTACATTCACTAGTAGGATTGAGAAAAACATCACGGGGTGGTGCGCATTGTATGGGTGTGTGTTACATTACATTCACTAGTAGGAGTGAGAAAAACATCACGGGGTGGTGCGCATTGTATGGGTGTGTGTTACATTCACTAGTAGGAGTGAGAAAAACATCACGGGGTGGTGCGCATTGTATGGGTGTTTGTTACATTAGATTCACTAGTAGGAGTGAGAAAAACATCACGGGGTTGTGCGCATTGTATGGGTGTGTGTTACATTACATTCACTAGTACGAGTGAGAAAAACATCACGGGGTGGTGCGCATTGTATGGGTGTGTGTTACATTACATTCACTAGTAGGAGTGAGAAAAACATCACGGGGTTGTGCGCATTGTATGGGTGTGTGTTACATTAGATTCACTAGTAGGAGTGAGAAAAACATCAGGGGGTGGTGCGCATTGTATGGGTGTGTGTTACATTACATTCACTAGTAGGAGTGAGAAAAACATCACGGGCTGGTGCGCATTGTATGGGTGTGTGTTACATTAGATTCACTAGTAGGAGTGAGAAAAACATCACGGGGTGGTGCGCATTGTATGGGTGTGTGTTACACTACATTCACTAGTAGCAGTGAGAAAAACATCACGGGGTGGTGCGCATTGTTTGGGTGTGTGTTACACTACATTCACTAGTAGGAGTGAGAAAAACATCACGGGGTGGTGCGCATTGTATGGGTGTGTGTTACATTACATTCACTAGTAGGAGTGAGAAAAACATCACGGGGTGGTGCGCATTGTATGGGT
>NW_026948058.1:0-22000 GCF_034190915.1 Cavia porcellus
TCACACCACCCCGTGATGTTTTTCTCACTCCTACTAGTGAATGTAATGTAACACACAACCATACAATGCGCACAACCCCGCGATGTTTTTCAGAAACCTATCCTACATTGCCATTGCATGTTCCCTGACCTCCCCATGCTGACCACCCCGCGGTGCTTTTCTCCATCCTACTTTGCCACTCACTGCCTATCCTAATTCAGACCCTGCGATTCACACCACCCCGTGATGTTTTTCTCACTCCTACTAATGAATGTAATGTAACACACACCCATACAATGCGCACCACCCCGTGATGTTTTTCTCACTCCTACTAGTGAATGTAATGTAACACACACCCATACAATGTGCACCACCCCACGATATTTTTCAGAAACCTATCCTACATTGCCACTGCATGTTCCCTGACGTCCCCATGCTGACCACCCCGCGGTGCTTTTCTCCATCCTACATTGCCATCACTGCCTATCCTAATTCAGACCCTCCGATTCACACCACCCCGTGATGTTTTTCTCACTCCTACTAGTGAATGTAATGTAACACACACCCATACAATGCGCACCACCCGCGATATTTTTCAGAAAAATATCCTACATTGCCACTGCATGTTCCCTGACCTGGCCATGCTGACCACCCCGCGGTGCTTTTCTCCATCCTACATTGCCACTCACTGCCTATCCTAATTCAGACCCTCCGATTCACACCACCCCGTGATGTTTTGCTCACTCCTACTAGTGAATGTAATGTAACACACACACATACAATGCGCAGCACCCCTGATGTTTTTCTCATTCCTACTAGTGAATGTAATGTAACACACACCCATACAATGCGCACCACCCCGCGATGTTTTTCAGAAACCTATCCTACTTTGCCACTGCATGTTCCCTGACCTCCCCATGCTGACGGACCCGCGGTGCTTTTCTCCATCCTTCATTGCCACTCACTGCCTATCCTAATTCAAACCCTCAATTTCACACCACCTCGTGATGTTTTTCTCACTCCAACTAATGAATGTAATGTAACACACAACCATACAATGCGCACCACCCCGCGATGTTTTTCAGAAACCTATCCTACATTGTTATTGCATGTTCCCTGACCTCCCCATGCTGACCACCCCGCGGTGCTTTTCTCCATCCTACATTGCCACTCAGTGCCTATCTTATTTGAGGCCTTGCGATTCACACCACCCCGTGATGTTTTTCTCACTCCTACTAGAGAATGTAATGTAACACATACCCATACAATGCGCACTACCCCGTGATATTTTTCTCACTCCTACTAGTGAATGTAATGTTACACACACCCATACAATGCGCACCACCCTGCGATGTTTTTCAGAAACCTATCCTATATTGCCACTGCATGTTCCCTGACCTCCCCATGCTGACCACCCCGCGGTGCTTTTCTCCATCCTACATTGCCACTCACTGCCCATCCTAATTCAGACCCTCCGATTCACACCACCCCGTGATGTTTTTCTCACTCCTACTAGTGAATGTAATGTAACACACACCCATACAATGCGCACCACCCCGCGATATTTTTCAGAAACTTATCCTACATCGCCGCTGCATGTTCCCTGACCTCACCATGCTGACCACACCGCGGTTCTTTTCTTCATCCTACATTGCAACTCACTGCCTATACTAATTCAGACCCTCCGATTCACACCACCCAGTGATGTTTTTCTCACTCCTACTAGAGAATGTAATGTAACACACACCCATAAAATGCGCCCCACTGCGTGATGTTTTTCTCACTCCTACTAGTGAATATAATGTAACACACACCCATACAATGCGCACCACCCCGTGATGTTTTTCTCACTCCTACTAGTGAATGTAATGTAACACACACCCATACAATGCACACCACCCCGCGATGTTTTTCAGAAACCTATCCTACATTGCCACTGCATGTTCCATGACCTCCCCATTCTGACCAGCCCGCGGTGCTTTTCTCCATCCTACATTGCCACTCACTGCCTATCCTAATTCAGACCCTGCGATTCACACCACCCCGTGATGTTTTTCTAACTCCTACTAGAGAATGTAATGTAACACACACCCTTAAAAGGCGCACCACCTCGTGATGTTTTTCTCACTCCAACTAGTGAATGTAATGTAACACACAACCATACAATGCGCACCACCCCGCGATGTTTTTCAGGAAACCTATCCTACATTGCTATTGCATGTTCCCTGACCTCCCCATGCTGACCAACCCGCGGTGCTTTTCTCCATCCTACATTGCCACTCACTGCCTATCCTAATTGAGGCCCTGCGATTCACACCACCCCGTGATGTTTTTCTCACTCCTACTAGGGAATGTAATGTAACACACACCCATACAATGCGCACTACCCCGCGATGTTTTTCTCACTCCTACTAGTGATTGTAATGTTACACACACCCATACAATGCTCACCACCCCGCGATATTTTTCAGAAACCTAATCTACATTGCCACTGCATGTTCCCTGACCTCCCCAGGCTGACCACACTCGGTGCTTTACTCCATGCTACATTGCCACTCACTGCCTATACTAATTCAGACCCTCCGATTCACACCACCCCGTGATGTATTTCTCACTCCTACTAGTGAATGTAATGTAACACACACCCATACAATGCGCACCACCGCGTGATGTTTTTCTCACTCCTACTATTGAATGTAATGTAACACACACCCATACAATGCGCACCACCCCGTGATGTTTTTCTCACTCCTACTAGTGAATGTAATGTAACACACACCCATACAATGCTCACCACCCCGTGATATTTTTCAGAAACCTATCTTACATTGCCACTGCATGTTCCCTGACGTCCCCATGCTGACCACCCCGCGGTGCTTTTCTCCATCCTACATTGCCACTCACTGCCTATCCTAATTCAGGCCCTGCGATTCACACCACCCCGTGATGTTTTTCTCACTCCTACTAGTGAATGTAATGTAACACACACACATACAATGCGCACTACCCCGTGATGTTTTTCTCACTCCTACTAGTGAATGTAATGTAACACACACCCATACAATGCGCACCACCCCACGATGTTTTTCAGAAACCTATCCTATATTGCCACTGCATGTTCCCTGACCTCCCCATGCTGACCACCCCGCGGTGCTTTTCTCCATCCTACATTGCCACTCACTGCCTATCCTAATTCAGACCCTCCGATTCACACCACCCCGTGATGTTTTTCTCACTCCTACTAGTGAATGTAATGTAACACACACCCATACATTGCGCACCACCACGTGATATTTTTCAGAAAACTATCGTTCATTTCCACTGCATGTTCCCTGACCTCCCCATGCTGACCACCCCGCGGTGCTTTTCTCCATCCTACATTGCCACTCACTGCATATCCTAATTCAGACCCTCCGATTCACACCACCCCGTGATGTTTTTCTCACTCCTACTAGTGAATGTAATGTAACACACACCCATACAATGCGCACCACCCCGCGATATTTTTCAGAAACCTATCCTACATTGCCACTGCATGTTCCCTGACCTCCTCATGCTGACCACACTCGGTGCTTTTCTCCATGCTACATTGCCACTCACTGCCTATACTAATTCAGACACTCCGATTCACACCACCCCGTGATGTTTTTCTCCCTCCTACTAGTGAATGTAATGTAACACACACCCATACAATGCACACCACCGCGTGATGTTTTTCTCACTCCTACTAGTGAATGTAATGTAACACACACCCATACAATGCGCACCATCCCGTGATGTTTTTCTCACTCCTACTAGTGAATGTAATGTAACACACACCCATACAATGCGCACCACCCCGCGATGTTTTTCAGGTACCTATCCTATATTGCCCCTGCATGTTCCCTGACCTCCGCATTCTGACCAGTCCGCGGTGCTTTTCTCCATCCTACATTGCCACTCACTGCCTATCCTAATTCAGACCTTGCGATTCCCACCACCCCGTGATGTTTTTCTCACTCCTACTAGTGAATGTAATGTAACACAAACCCATACAATGCGCACCACCCCGTGATGTTTTGCTCACTCCTACTAGTAAATGTAATGTAACACACACACATACAATGCGCACCACCCCGTGATGTTTTTCTCACTCCTACTAGTGAATGTAATGTAACACACACCCATACAATGCGCACCACCCCGCGATGTTTTTCAGAAACCTATCCTACTTTGCCACTGCATGTTCCCTGACCTCCCCATGCTGACGGACCCGCGGTGCTTTTCTCCATCCTTCATTGCCACTCACTGCCTATCCTAATTCAGACCCTCCAATTCACACCACCCCGTGATGTTTTTCTCACTCCTACTAGTGGATGTAATGTAACACACAACCATTCAATGCGCACCACGCCGCGATGTTTTTCAGAAACCTATCCTACATTGCCATTGCATGTTCCCTGACCTCCCCATGCTGACCACCCCGCGGTGCTTTTCTCCATCCTACATTGCCACTCACTGCCTATCCTAATTCAGACCCTCCGATTCACACCACCCCGTGATGTTTTTCTCACTCCTACTAGTGAATGTAATGTAACACACACCCATACAATGCTCACCACCCCGCGATATTTTTCAGAAACCTATCCTACATTGCCACTGCATGTTCCCTGTCGTCCCCATGCTGACCACACCGCGGTGCTTTTCTCCATCCTACATTGCCACTCACTGCCTATCCTAATTCAGGCCCTGCGATTCACACCACCCCGTGATGTTTTTCTCACTCCTACTAGTGAATGTAATGTAACACACACACATACAATGCGCACTACCCCGTGATGTTTTTCTCACTCCTACTAGTGAATGTAATGTAACACACACCCATACAATGCGCACCACCCCGCGATGTTTTTCAGAAACCTATCCTATATTGCCACTGCATGTTCCCTGACCTCCCCATGCTGACCACCCCGCGGTGCTTTTCTCCATCCTACATTGCCACTCACTGCCTATCCTAATTCAGACCCTCCGATTCACACCACCCCGTGATGTTTTTCTCACTCCTACCAGTGAATGTAATGTAACACACACCCATACATTGCGCACCACCACGTGATATTTTTCAGAAAACTATCGTTCATTTCCACTGCATGTTCCCTGACCTCCCCATGCTGACCACCCCGCGGTGCTTTTCTCCATCCTACATTGCCACTCACTGCCTATCCTAATTCAGACCCTCCGATTCACACCACCCCGTGATGTTTTTCTCACTCCTACTAGTGAATGTAATGTAACACACACCCATACATTGCGCACCACCACGTGATATTTTTCAGAAAACTATCGTTCATTTCCACTGCATGTTCCCTGACCTCCCCATGCTGACCACCCCGCGGTGCTTTTCTCCATCCTACATTGCCACTCACTGCCTATCCTAATTCAGACCCTCCGATTCACACCACCCCGTGATGTTTTTCTCACTCCTACTAGTGAATGTAATGTAACACACACCCATACATTGCGCACCACCACGTGATATTTTTCAGAAAACTATCGTTCATTTCCACTGCATGTTCCCTGACCTCCTCATGCTGACCACACTCGGTGCTTTTCTCCATGCTACATTGCCACTCACTGCCTATACTAATTCAGACACTCCGATTCACACCACCCCGTGATGTTTTTCTCACTCCTACTAGTGAATGTAATGTAACACACACCCATACAATGCACACCACCGCGTGATGTTTTTCTCACTCCTACTAGTGAATGTAATGTAACACACACCCATACAATGCGCACCACCCCGTGATGTTTTTCTCACTCCTACTAGTGAATGTAATGTAACACACACCCATACAATGCGCACCACCCCGCGATGTTTTTCAGGTACCTATCCTATATTGCCCCTGCATGTTCCCTGACCTCCGCATTCTGACCAGTCCGCGGTGCTTTTCTCCATCCTACATTGCCACTCACTGCCTATCCTAATTCAGACCCTGCGATTCCCACCACCCCGTGATGTTTTTCTCACTCCTACTAGTGAATGTAATGTAACACACACCCATACAATGCGCACCACCCCGTGATGTTTTTCTCACTCCTACTAGTGAATGTAATGTAACACACAACCATACAATGAGCACCACCCCGCGATGTTTTTCAGAAACCTGTCCTACATTGCCACTGCATGTTCCATGACCTCCCCATTCTGACCACCCCACGGTGCTTTTCTCAATCATACATTGCCACTCACTGCCTATCCTAATTCAGACGCTCTGATTCACACCACCCCGTGATGTTTTTATCACTCCTCCGAGTGAATGTAATGTAACACACACCCATACAATGCGCACCACCCCGTGATGTTTTGCTCACTCCTACTAGTGAATGTAATGTAACACACACACATACAATGCGCACCACCCCATGATGTTTTTCTCACTCCTACTAGTGAATGTAATGAAACACAACCCAAACAATGCACACCACCCCGCGATGTTTTTCTCACTCCTACTAGTGAATGTAATGTAACACACACCCATACAATGTGCACCACCCCGCGATGTTTTTCAGAAACCTATCCTACTTTGCCACTGCATGTTCCCTGACCTCCCCATGCTGACGGACCCGCGGTGCTTTTCTCCATCCTTCATTGCCACTCACTGCCTATCCTAATTCAGACCCTCCAATTCACACCACCCCGTGATGTTTTTCTCACTCCTACTAGTGAATGTAATGTAACACACAACCATACAATGCGCACCACCCCGCGATGTTTTTCAGAAACCTATCCTACATTGCCATTGCATGTTCCCTGACCTCCCCATGCTGACCACCCCGCGGTGCTTTTCTCCATCCTACATTGCCACTCACTGCCTATCCTAATTCAGACCCTCCGATTCACACCACCACGTGATGTTTTTCTCACTCCTACTAGTGAATGTAATGTAACACACACCCATACAATGCGCACCACCCCGCAATATTTTTCAGAAACCTATCCTACATTGCCAGTGCATGTTCCCTGACGTCCCCATGCTGACCACCCCGCGGTGCTTTTCTCCATCCTACATTGCCACTCACTGCCTATCCTAATTCAGGCCCTGCGATTCACACCACCCCGTGATGTTTTTCTCACTCCTACTAGTGAATGTAATGTAACACACACCCATAAAATGCGCACTACTCCGTGATGTTTTTCTCACTCCTACTAGTGAATGTAATGTAACACACACCCATACAATGCGCACCACCCCGCGACGTTTTTCAGAAACCTATCCTACTTTGCGACTGCATGTTCCCTGACCTCCCCATGCTGACGGACCTGCGGTGCTTTTCTCCATCCTTCATTGCCACTCACTGCCTAACCTAATTCAGACCCTCCAATTCACACCAACCCGTGATGTTTTTCTCACTCCTACTAGTGAATGTAATGTAACACACAACCATACAATGCGCACCACCCCGCGATGTTTTTCAGAAACCTATCCTACATTGCCATTGCATGTTCCCTGACCTCCCCATGCTGACCACCCCGCGGTGCTTTGCTCCATCCTACATTGCCACTCACTGCCTACCCTAATTCAGACCCTCCGATTCACACCACCCCGTGATGTTTTTCTCACTCCTACTAGTGAATGTAATGTAACACACACCCATACAATGCGCACCACCCCGCGATATTTTTCAGAAACCTATCCTACATTGCCACTGCATGTTCCCTGACGTCCCCATGCTGACCACACCGCGGGGCTTTTCTCCATTCTACATTGCCACTCACTGCCTTTCCTAATTCAGTCCCTGCGATTCACACCACCCCGTGATGTTTTTCTCACTGCTACTAGTGAATGTAATGTAACACACACCCATACAATGCGCACCACCGCGTGATGTTTTTCTCACTCTTACTAGTGAATGTAATGTAACACACACCCATACAATGCGCACCACTCCGCGATGTTTTTCAGAAACCTATCCTACATTGCCACTGCACGTTCCATGACCTCCCCATTCTGACCAGCCCGCGGTGCTTTTCTCCATCCTACATTGCCACTCACTGCCTATCCTAATTCAGACCCTGCGATTCTCAACACCCCGTGATGTTTTTCTCACTCCTACTAGTGAACGTAATGTAACACACACCCATACAATGCGCACCACCCCGTGATGTTTTTCTCACTCCTACTAGTGAATGTAATGTAACACACAACCATACAATGCGCACCACCCCGCGATATTTTTCAGAAACCTATCCTACATTGCCATTGCATGTTCCCTGCCCTCCCCATGCTGACCACCCCGCGGTGCTTTTCTCCATCCTACATTGCAACTCACTGCCTATCGTAATTCAGACCCTGCGATTCACACCACCCCGTGATGTTTTTCTCACTCCTACTAGTGAATGTAATGTAACACACACCCATACAATGCGCACCACCCCGTGATGTTTTTCTCACTCCTACTATTGAATGTAATGTAACACACCCCCATACAATGCGCACCACCCCGTGATGTTTTTCTCACTCCTACTAGTGAATGTAATGTAACACACACCCATACAATGCGCACCACCCCGTGATGTTTTTCTCACTCCTACTAGTGAATGTAATGTAACACACAACCATACAATGCGCACCACCCCGCGATGTTTTTCAGAAACCTATCCTACATTGCCACTGCATGTTCCCTGACCTCCACATGCTGACCACACCGCGGTACTTTTCTCCATCCTACATTGCCACTCACTGCCTATACAAATTCAGACCCCCCGATTCACACCACCCCGTGATGTTTTTCTCACTGCTACTAGTGAATGTAATGTAACACACACCCATACAATGCGCACCACCGCGTGATGTTTTTCTCACTCTTACTAGTGAATGTAATGTAACACACACCCATACAATGCGCACCACTCCGCGATGTTTTTCAGAAACCTATCCTACATTGCCACTGCACGTTCCATGACCTCCCCATTCTGACCAACCCGCGGTGCTTTTCTCCATCCTACATTGCCACTCACTGCCTATCCTAATTCAGACCCTGCGATTCTCAACACCCCGTGATGTTTTTCTCACTCCTACTAGTGAACGTAATGTAACACACACCCATACAATGCGCACCACCCCGTGATGTTTTTCTCACTCCTACTAGTGAATGTAATGTAACACACAACCATACAATGCGCACCACCCCGCGATATTTTTCAGAAACCTATCCTACATTGCCATTGCATGTTCCCTGCCCTCCCCATGCTGACCACCCCGCGGTGCTTTTCTCCATCCTACATTGCCACTCACTGCCTATCCTAATTCAGACCCTGCGATTCACACCACCCCGTGATGTTTTTCTCACTCCTATTAGTGAATGTAATGTAACACACAACCATACAATGCGCACCACCCCGCGATGTTTTTCAGAAACCTATCCTACATTGCCAATGCATGTTCCCTGACCTCCCCATGCTGACCACCCCGCGGTGCTTTTCTCCATCCGACATTGCAACTCACTGCCTATCCTAAATCAGACCCTCTGATTCACACCACCCCGTGATGTTTTTCTCACTCCTACTAGTGAATGTTATGTAACACACACCCATACAATGTGCACCACCCCGCGATATTTTTCAGAATCTTATCCTACATTGCCACTGCATGTTCCCTGACGTCCCCATGCTGACCACCCCGCGGTGCTTTTCTCCATCCTACATTGCCACTCACTGCCTATCCTAATTCAGACCCTCCGATTCACACCAACCCGTGATGTTTTTCTCACTCCTACTAGTTAATGTAATGTAACACACACCCATACAATGCGCACCACCCCGCGATATTTTCAGAAAAATATCCTACATTGCCTCTGCATGTTCCCTGACCTCCCCATGCTGACCACCCCGCGGTGCTTTTCTCCATCCTACATTGCCACTCACTGCCTATCCTAATTCAGACCCTCCGATTCACACCACCGCGTGATGTTATTCTCACTCCTACTAGTGAATGTAATGTAACACATACCCATACAATGCGCACCACCGCGTGATGTTTTTCTCACTCCTACTAGTGAGTGTAATGTAACACACACCCATACAATGCGCACCACCCCGTGATGTTTTTCTCACTCCTACTAGTGAATGTAATGTAACACACACCCATACAATGCGCACCACCCCGCGATGTTTTTCTGAAACCTATCCTACATTGCCACTGCATGTTCCATGACCTCCCCATTCTGACCACCCCGCGGTGCTTTTCTCCATCCTACATTGCCACTCACTGCCTATCCTAATTCAGACGCTCTGATTCACACCACCCCGTGATGTTTTTCTCACTCCTACTAGTGAATGTAATGTAACACAAACCCATACAATGCGCACCAACCCGTGATGTTTTGCTCACTCCTACTAGTGAATGTAGTGTAACACCCACACATACAATGCGCACCACCCCGTGATGTTTTTCTCACTCCTACTAGTGAATGTAATGTAACACAAACCCATACAATGCTCACCACCCCGCGATGTTTTTCAGAAACCTATCCTACATTGCAACTGCATGTTCCCTGACCTCCCCATGCTGACCACCCCGCGGTGCTTTTCTCCATCCTTCATTGCCAGTCACTGCCTGTCCTAATTCAGACCCTCCAATTCACACCACCCCGTGATGTTTTTCTCAATCCTACTAGTGAATGTAATGTAACACACACCCATACAATGCGCAACACCCCGTGATGTTTTTCAGAAAACTATCGTTCATTGCCACTGCATGTTCCCTGACCTCCCCATGCTGACCACCCCGCGGTGCTTTTCTCCATCCTACATTGCCACTCACTGCCTATCCTAATTCAGACCCTCCGATTCACACCACCCCGTGATGTTTTTCTCACTCCTACTAGTGAATGTAATGTAACACACACCCATACAATGCGCACCGCCCCGCGATATTTTTCAGAAACCTATCCTACATTGCCCCTGCATGTTCCCTGACCTTCCCATGCTGACCACACCGCTGTGCTTTTCTCCATCCTACATTGCCACTCACTGCCTATACTAATTCAGACCCTCCGATTTACACCACCCCGTGATGTTTTTCTCACTCCCACTAGTGAATGTAATGTAACACACACCCATACAATGCGCACCACCCCGCGATGTTTTTCAGAAACCTATCCTGCATTGCCACTGCATGTTCCATGACCTCCCCATTCTGACCAGCCCGCGATGCTTTTCTCCATCCTACATTGCCACTCACTGCTTAGCCTAATTCAGACCCTCCCATTCACACCACCCCGTGATGTTTTTCTCACTCCTACTAGTGAATGTACTGTAACACACACCCATACAATGCGCACCACCCCGTGATGTTTTTCTCACTCCTACTAGTGAATGTAATGTAACACACACACATACAATGCGCACCACCCCATGATGTTTTTCTCACTCCTACTAGTGAATGTAATGAAACACAACCCAAACAATGCACACCACCCCGCGATGTTTTTCTCACTCCTACTAGTGAATGTAATGTAACACACACCCATACAATGCGCACCACCCCGCGATGTTTTTCAGAAACCTATCCTACTTTGCCACTGCATGCTCCCTGACCTCCCCATGCTGACGGACCCGCGGTGCTTTTCTCCATCCTTCATTGCCACTCACTGCCTATCCTAATTCAGACCCTCCAATTCACACCACCCCGTGATGTTTTTCTCACTCCTACTAGTGAATGTAATGTAACACACAACCATACAATGCGCACCACCCCGCGATGTTTTTCAGAAACCTATCCTACATTGCCATTGCCTGTTCCCTGACCTCCCCATGCTGACCACCCCGCGGTGCTTTTCTCCATCCTACATTGCCACTCACTGCCTATCCTAATTCAGACCCTCCGATTCACACCACCACGTGATGTTTTTCTCACTCCTACTAGTGAATGTAATGTAACACACACCCATACAATGCGCACCACCCCGCAATATTTTCAGAAAGCTATCCTACATTGCCACTGCATGTTCCCTGACGTCCCCATGCTGACCACCCCGCGGTGCTTTTCTCCATCCTACATTGCCACTCACTGCCTATCCTAATTCAGGCCCTGCGATTCACACCACCCCGTGATGTTTTTCTCACTCCTACTAGTGAATGTAATGTAACACACACCCATAAAATGCGCACTACCCCGTGATGTTTTTCTCACTCCTACTAGTGAATGTAATGTAACACACACCCATACAATGCGCACCACCCCGCGACGTTTTTCAGAAACCTATCCTACTTTGCCACTGCATGTTCCCTGACCTCCCCATGCTGACGGACCTGCGGTGCTTTTCTCCATCCTTCATTGCCACTCACTGCCTATCCTAATTCAGACCCTCCAATTCACACCAACCCGTGATGTTTTTCTCACTCCTACTAGTGAATGTAATGTAACACACAACCATACAATGCGCACCACCCCGCGATGTTTTTCAGAAACCTATCCTACATTGCCATTGCATGTGCCCTGACCTCCCCATGCTGACCACCCCGCGGTGCTTTGCTCCATCCTACATTGCCACTCACTGCCTATCCTAATTCAGACCCTCCGATTCACACCACCCCGTGATGTTTTTCTCACTCCTACTAGTGAATGTAATGTAACACACACCCATACAATGCGCACCACCCCGCGATATTTTTCAGAAACCTATCCTACATTGCCACTGCATGTTCCGTGACGTCCCCATGCTGACCACCCCGCGGGGCTTTTCTCCATTCTACATTGCCACTCACTGCCTATCCTAATTCAGTCCCTGCGATTCACACCACCCCGTGATGTTTTTCTCACTCCTACTAGTGAATGTAATGTAACACACACCCATACAGTGCGCACTACCCCGTGATGTTTTTGTCACTCCTACTAGTGAATGTAATGTAACACACACCCATACAATGCGCACCACCCCGCGATGTTTTTCAGAAACCTATCCTACATTGCCACTGCATGTTCCCTGACCTCCCCATGCTGACCACACCGCGGTACTTTTCTCCATCCTACATTGCCACTCACTGCCTATACTAATTCAGACCCCCCGATTCACACCACCCCGTGATGTTTTTCTCACTGCTACTAGTGAATGTAATGTAACACACACCCATACAATGCGCACCACCGCGTGATGTTTTTCTCACTCTTACTAGTGAATGTAATGTAACACACACCCATACAATGCGCACCACCCCGCGATGTTTTTCAGAAACCTATCCTACATTGCCACTGCATGTTCCATGACCTCCCCATTCTGACCAGCCCGCGGTGCTTTTCTCCATCCTACATTGCCACTCACTGCCTATCCTAATTCAGACCCTGCGATTCTCAACACCCCGTGATGTTTTTCTCACTCCTACTAGTGAATGTAATGTAACACACACCCATACAATGCGCACCACCCCGTGATGTTTTTCTCACTCCTACTAGTGAATGTAATGTAACACACAACCATACAATGCGCACCACCCCGCGATATTTTTCAGAAACATATCCTACATTGCCATTGCATGTTCCCGGCCCTCCCCATGCTGACCACCCCGCGGTGCTTTTCTCCATCCTTCATTGCCACTCACTGCCTATCCTAATTCAGACCCTGCGATTCACACCACCCCGTGATGTTTTTGTCACTCCTACTAGTGAATGTAATGTAACACACACCCATACAATGCGCACCACCCCGTGATGTTTTTCTCACTCCTACTATTGAATGTAATGTAACACACCCCCATACAATGCGCACCACCCCGTGATGTTTTTCTCACTCCTACTAGTGAATGTAATGTAACACACACCCATACAATGCGCACCACCCCGTGATGTTTTTCTCACTCCTACTAGTGAATGTAATGTAACACACAACCATACAATGCGCACCACCCCGCGATATTTTTCAGAATCTTATCCTACATTGCCACTGCATGTTCCCTGACGTCCCCATGCTGACCACCCCGCGGTGCTTTTCTCCATCCTACATTGCCACTCACTGCCTATCCTAATTCAGACCCTCCGATTCACACCACCCCGTGATGTTTTTCTCACTCCTACTAGTTAATGTAATGTAACACACACCCATACAATGCGCACCACCCCGCGATATTTTCAGAAAAATATCCTACATTGCCTCTGCATGTTCACTGACCTCCCCATGCTGACCACCCCGCGGTGCTTTTCTCCATCCTACATTGCCACTCACTGCCTATCCTAATTCAGACCCTCCGATTCACACCACCGCGTGATGTTATTCTCACTCCTACTAGTGAATGTAATGTAACACATACCCATACAATGCGCACCACCGCGTGATGTTTTTCTCACTCCTACTAGTGAATGTAATGTAACACACACCCATACAATGCGCACCACCCCGTCATGTTTTTCTCACTCCTACTAGTGAATGTAATGTAACACACACCCATACAATGCGCACCACCCCGCGATGTTTTTCTGAAACCTATCCTACATTGCCACTGCATGTTCCATGACCTCCCCATTCTGACCACCCCGCGGTGCTTTTCTCCATCCTACATTGCCACTCACTGCCTATCCTAATTCAGACGCTCTGATTCACACCACCCCGTGATGTTTTTCTCACTCCTACTAGTGAATGTAATGTAACACAAACCCATACAATGCGCACCAACCCGTGATGTTTTGCTCACTCCTACTAGTGAATGTAATGTAACACCCACACATACAATGCGCACCACCCCGTGATGTTTTTCTCACTCCTACTAGTGAATGTAATGTAACACAAACCCATACAATGCGCACCACCCCGCGATGTTTTTCAGAAACCTATCCTACTTTGCCACTGCATGTTCCCTGACCTCCCCATGCTGACCACCCCGCGGTGCTTTTCTCCATCCTACATTGCCACTCACTGCCTATCCTAATTAAGACCCTCCGATTCACACCACCACGTGATGTTTTTCTCACTCCTACTAGTGAATGTAATGTAACACACACCCATAAAATTCGCACCACCCCGCAATATTTTTCAGAAACCTATCCTACATTGCCACTGCATGTTCCCTGACGTCCCCATGCTGACCACCACACGGTGCTTTTCTCCATCCGACATTGCCACTCACTGCCTATCCTAATTCAGGCCCTGCGATTCACACCACCCCGTGATGTTTTTCTCACTCCTCCTAGTGAATGTAATGTAACACACACCCATAAAATGCGCACTACCCCGTGATGTTTTTCTCACTCCTACTAGTGAATGTAATGTAACACACACCCATACAATGCGCACCACCCCGCGACGTTTTTCAGAAACCTATCCTACTTTGCCACTGCATGTTCCCTGACCTCCCCATGCTGACGGACCTTCGGTGCTTTTCTCCATCCTTCATTGCCACTCACTGCCTATCCTAATTCAGACCCTCCAATTCACACCAACCCGTGATGTTTTTCTCACTCCTACTAGTGAATGTAATGTAACACACAACCATACAATGCGCACCACCCCGCGATGTTTTTCAGAAACCTATCCTACATTGCCATTGCATGTTCCCTGACCTCCCCATGCTGACCACCCCGCGGTGCTTTGCTCCATCCTACATTGCCACTCACTGCCTATCCTAATTCAGACCCTCCGATTCACACCACCCCGTGATGTTTTTCTCACTCCTACTAGTGAATGTAATGTAACACATACCCATACAATGCGCACCACCGCGTGATGTTTTTCTCACTCTTACTAGTGAATGTAATGTAACACACACCCATACAATGCGCACCACCCCGCGATGTTTTTCAGAAACCTATCCTACATTGCCACTGCATGTTCCATGACCTCCCCATTCTGACCAGCCCGCGGTGCTTTTCTCCATCCTACATTGCCACTCACTGCCTATCCTAATTCAGACCCTGCGATTCTCAACACCCCGTGATGTTTTTCTCACTCCTACTAGTGAATGTAATGTAACACACACCCATACAATGCGCACCACCCCGTGATGTTTTTCTCACTCCTACTAGTGAATGTAATGTAACACACAACCATACAATGGGCACCACCCCGCGATATTTTTCAGAAACCTATCCTACATTGCCATTGCATGTTCCCGGCCCTCCCCATGCTGACCACCCCGCGGTGCTTTTCTCCATCCTACATTGCCACTCACTGCCTATCCTAATTCAGACCCTGCGATTCACACCACCCCGTGATGTTTTTGTCACTCCTACTAGTGAATGTAATGTAACACACACCCATACAATGCGCACCACCCCGTGATGTTTTTCTCACTCCTACTATTTAATGTAATGTAACACACCCCCATACAATGGGCACCACCCCGTGATGTTTTTCTCACTCCTACTAGTGAATGTAATGTAACACACACCCATACAATGCGCACCACCCCGTGATGTTTTTCTCACTCCTACTAGTGAATGTAATGTAACACACAACCATACAATGCGCACCACCCCGCGATGTTTTTCAGAAACCTATCCTACATTGCCAATGCATGTTCCCTGACCTCCCCATGCTGACCACCCCGCGGTGCTTTTCTCCATTCGACATTGCAACTCACTGCCTATCCTAAATCAGACCCTCTGATTCACACCACCCCGTGATGTTTTTCTCACTCCTACTAGTGAATGTTATGTAACACACACCCATACAATGTGCACCACCCGGCGATATTTTTCAGAATCTTATCCTACATTGCCACTGCATGTTCCCTGACGTCCCCATGCTGACCACCCCGCGGTGCTTTTCTCCATCCTACATTGCCACTCACTGCCTATCCTAATTCAGACCCTCCGATTCACACCACCCCGTGATGTTTTTCTCACTCCTACTAGTTAATGTAATGTAACACACACCCATACAATGCGCACCACCCCGCGATATTTTCAGAAAAATATCCTACATTGCCTCTGCATGTTCCCTGACCTCCCCATGCTGACCACCCCGCGTTGCTTTTCCCCATCCTACATTGCCACTCACTGCCTATCCTAATTCAGACCCTCCGATTCACACCACCGCGTGATGTTATTCTCACTCCTACTAGTGAATGTAATGTAACACATACCCATACAATGCGCAACACCGCGTGATGTTTTTCTCACTCCTACTAGTGAATGTAATGTAACACACACCCATACAATGCGCACCACCCCGTGATGTTTTTCTCACTCCTACTAGTGAATGTAATGTAACACACACCCATACAATGCGCACCACCCCGCGATGTTTTTCTGAAACCTATCCTACATTGCCACTGCATGTTCCATGACCTCCCCATTCTGACCAGCCCGCGGTGCTTTTCTCCATCCTACATTGCCACTCACTGCCTATCCTAATTCAGACCCTGCGATTCTCAACACCCCGTGATGTTTTTCTCACTCCTACTAGTGAATGTAATGTAACACACACCCATACAATGCGCACCACCCCGTGATGTTTTTCTCACTCCTACTAGTGAATGTAATGTAACACACAACCATACAATGCGCACCGCCCCGCGATATTTTTCAGAAACCTATCCTACATTGCCCCTGCATGTTCCCTGACCTTCCCATGCTGACCACACCGCTGTGCTTTTCTCCATCCTACATTGCCACTCACTGCCTATACTAATTCAGACCCTCTGATTAACACCACCCCGTGATGTTTTTCTCACTCCCACTAGTGAATGTAATGTAACACACACCCATACAATGCGCACCACCCCGCGATGTTTTTCAGAAACCTATCCTACATTGCCACTGCATGTTCCATGACCTCCCCATTCTGACCAGCCCGCGATGCTTTTCTCCATCCTACATTGCCACTCACTGCTTAGCCTAATTCAGACCCTCCGATTCACACCACCCCGTGATGTTTTTCTCACTCCTACTAGTGAATGTACTGTAACACACACCCATACAATGCGCACCACCCCGTGATGTTTTTCTCACTCCTACTAGTGAATGTAATGTAACACACACACATACAATGCGCACCACCCCATGATGTTTTTCTCACTCCTACTAGTGAATGTAATGAAACACAACCCAAACAATGCACACCACCCCGCGATGTTTTTCTCACTCCTACTAGTGAATGTAATGTAACACACACCCATACAATGCGCACCACCCCGCGATGTTTTTCTGAAACCTATCCTACATTGCCACTGCATGTTCCATGACCTCCCCATTCTGAACACCCCGCGGTGCTTTTCTCCATCCTACATTGCCACTCACTGCCTATCCTAATTCAGACGCTCTGATTCACACCACCCCGTGATGTTTTTCTCACTCCTACTAGTGAATGTAATGTAACACAAACCCATACAATGCGCACCAACCCGTGATGTTTTGCTCACTCCTACTAGTGAATGTAATGTAACACCCACACATACAATGCGCACCACCCCGTGATGTTTTTCTCACTCCTACTAGTGAATGTAATGTAACACAAACCCATACAATGCTCACCACCCCGCGATGTTTTTCAGAAACCTATCCTACATTGCAACTGCATGTTCCCTGACCTCCCCATGCTGACCACCCCGCGGTGCTTTTCTCCATCCTTCTTTGCCACTCACTGCCTGTCCTAATTCAGACCCTCCAATTCACACCACCCCGTGATGTTTTTCTCAATCCTACTAGTGAATGTAATGTAACACACACCCATACAATGCGCACCACCCCGTGATGTTTTTCAGAAAACTATCGTTCATTGCCACTGCATGTTCCCTGACCTCCCCATGCTGACCACCCCGCGGTGCTTTTCTCCATCCTACATTGCCACTCACTGCCTATCCTAATTCAGACCCTCCGATTCACACCACCCCGTGATGTTTTTCTCACTCCTACTAGTGAATGTAATGTAACACACACCCATACAATGCGCACCGCCCCGCGATATTTTTCAGAAACCTATCCTACATTGCCCCTGCATGTTCCCTGACCTTCCCATGCTGACCACACCGCTGTGCTTTTCTCCATCCTACATTGCCACTCACTGCCTATACTAATTCAGACCCTCTGATTAACACCACCCCGTGATGTTTTTCTCACTCCCACTAGTGAATGTAATGTAACACACACCCATACAATGCGCACCACCCCGCGATGTTTTTCAGAAACCTATCCTACATTGCCACTGCATGTTCCATGACCTCCCCATTCTGACCAGCCCGCGATGCTTTTCTCCATCCTACATTGCCACTCACTGCTTAGCCTAATTCAGACCCTCCGATTCACACCACCCCGTGATGTTTTTCTCACTCCTACTAGTGAATGTACTGTAACACACACCCATACAATGCGCACCACCCCGTGATGTTTTTCTCACTCCTACTAGTGAATGTAATGTAACACACACCCATACAATGCGCACCACCCCGTGATATTTTTCAGAAAATTATCCTACATTGCCATTGCATGTTCCCTGCCCTCCCCATGCTGACCACCCCGCGGTGCTTTTCTCCATCCTACATTGCCACTCACTGCCTATCCTAATTCAGACCCTGCGATTCACACCACCCGTGATGTTTTTCTCACTCCTACTAGTGAATGTAATGTAACACACACCCATACAATGCGCACCACCCCGTGATGTTTTTCTCACTCCTACTATTGAATGTAATGTAACACACACCCATACAATGCGCACCACCCCGTGATGTTTTTCTCACTCCTACTAGTGAATGTAATGTAACACACACCCATACAATGTGCACCACCCCGCACTGTTTTTCAGAAACCCATCCTACATTGCCACTGCATGTTCCATGACCTCCCCTTGCTGACCACCCCGCGGTGCTTTTATCCATCCGAAATTGCGACTCACTGCCTATCCTAAATCAGACCCTCCAATTGACACCACCCCGTGATGTTTTTCTCACTCCTACTAGTGAATGTTATGTAACACACACCCATACAATGTGCACCACCCCGCGATGTTTTTCAGAAACCTATCCTACATTGCGACTGCATGTTCCCGACGTCCCCATGCTGAAAACCCCGCGGTGCTTTTCTGCATCCTACATTACCACTCATTGCCTATCCTAATTCAAACCCTCCAATTCACACCACCCCGTGATGTTTTTCTCACTCCTACTAGTGAATGTAATGTAACACACACCCATACAATGCGCACCACCCCGCGATGTTTTTCAGAAACCTATCCTACATTGCCACTGCATGTTCCCGGACCTCCCCATGCTTACCACCCCGCGGTGCTTTTCTCCATCCTACATTGCCACTCACTGCCTATCCTAATTCAGACCCTGTGATTCACACCACCCCGTGATGTTTTTCTCACTCCTACTAGAGAATGTAATGTAACACACACCCATACAATGCGCACCACCCCGTGATATTTTTCTCACTCCTACTAGTGAATGTAATGTAAAACACACCCATACAATGCGCACCACCCCGCGATGTTTTTCAGAAACCTATCCTACAATGCCACTGCATGTTCCCTGACCTCCCTATGCTGACGACACCGCGGTGCTTTTCTCCATCCGACATTGCCCCTCACTGCCTATCCTAAATCAGACCCTCCGATTCACACCACCCCGTGATGTTTTTCTCACTCCTACTAGTGAATGTTATGTAACGCACACCCATAAAATGTGCACCACCCCGCGATGTTTTTCAGAAACCTATCCTACATTGCCACTGCATGTTCCATGAAGTCCCCATGCTGACCACCCCGCGGTGCTTTTCTCCATCATTCATTGCCACTCAATGCCTATCCTAATTCAGACCCTCCGATTCACACAACCCCGTGATGTTTTTCTCACTCCTACTAGTGAATGTAATGTAACACACACCCATACAATGCGCAGCACCCCGCGATGTTTTTCAGAAACCTATCCTACATTGCAACTGCATGTTACCTGACCTCCCCATGCTGACCACCCCGCGGTGCTTTTCTCCATCCTACATTGCCACTCACTGCCTGTCCTAATTCAGACCCTCCGATTCACACTACCCCGTGATGTTTTTCTCACTCCTACTAGTGAATGTAATGTAACACACACCCATACAATGCGCACCACCCCGTGATGTTTTTCAGAAAACTATCGTTCATTGCCACTGCATGTTCCCTGACCTCCCCATGCTGACCACCCCGCGGTGCTTTTCTCCATCCTACATTGCCACTTACTGCCTATACTAATTCAGACCCTCCGATTCACACCACCCCGTGATGTTTTTCTCACTCCTACTAGTGAATGTAATGTAACACACACCCATACAATGCGCACCACCGCGAGATGTTTTTCTCACTCCTACTAGTGAATGTATTGTAACACACACCCATACAATGCGCACCACCCCGCGCTGTTTTTCAGAAACCTATCCTACATTGCCACTGCATGTTCCCTGACCTCCCCATGCTGACCACCCCGCTGTGCTTTTCTCCATCCGACAATGCCACTCACTGCCTATCCTAAATCAGACCCTCCAATTGACACCACCCCGTGATGTTTTTCTCACTCCTACTAGTGAATGTTATGTAACACACACCCATACAATGTGCACCACCCCGCGATGTTTTTCAGAAACCTATCCTACATTGCCACTGCATGTTCCCTGACGTCCCCATGCTGAAAACCCCGCGGTGCTTTTCTGCATCTTACATTGCCACTCACTGCCTATCCTAATTCAAACCCTCCAATTCACACCACCCCGTGATGTTTTTCTCACTCCTACTAGTGAATGTAATGTAACACACACCCATACAATGCGCACCACCCCGCGATGTTTTTCAGAAACCTATCCTACATTGCCACTGCATGTTCCATGACCTCCCCATTCTGACCAGCCCGCGGTGCTTTTCTCCATCCTACATTGCCACTCACTGCCTATCCTAATTCAGACCCTGCGATTCTCAACACCCCGTGATGTTTTTCTCACTCCTACTAGTGAATGTAATGTAACACACACCCATACAATGCGCACCACCCCGTGATGTTTTTCTCACTCCTACTAGTGAATGTAATGTAACACACAACCGTACAATGGGCACCACCCCGCGATATTTTTCAGAA